>NC_052159.1:88097880-88389734 GCF_902713615.1 Scyliorhinus canicula | reverse complement strand
CAAAATCTATCCTGGTCCACTCATGTCGACGCTATCACCAAGAAAGCACAACAGCGCCTTTACTTCCTCAGGAAACTAAGGAAATTTGGCATGTCCACATTAACCCTTACCAACTTTTACAGATGCACTATAGAGAGCATCCTCTCGGGCTGCATCACAGCCTGGTATGGCAACTGCTCGGCCCAGGACCGCAAGGAACTTCAGAGAGTCGTGAATACCACCCAGTCCATCACACAAACCTGCCTCCCATCCATTGATTCCATCTACACCTCCCGCTGCCGGGGGAAAAGCAGGCAGCATAATCAAGGATCCCTCCCACCTGGCTTACTCACTTTTCCAACTTCTTCCATCGGGCAGGAGATTCAGAAGTCTGAGAACACGGACGAACAGACTCAAAAACAGCTTCTTCCCCACTGTCACCAGACTCCTAAATGACCCTTTTATGGACTGTCCTCATTAACACTACACCCTGTCTGCTTCATCCGATGCCAATGCTTATGTAGTTACATTGTATATCTTGTGTTGCCCTATTATGTATTCTCATGTATTTTCTTGAATTCTGTTCAATTCCCCTTTTCTTCCCATGTACTGAATGATCTGTTGAGCTGCTTGCAGAAAAATACTTTTCACTGTACCTCGGTACACGTGACAATAAACAAATCCAATCCAATGTAGTGGTGTGATTCAAACCCAGGTCCCCAAAGCATTACCCTGGGTCTCTGGTTTACCAGTCCAGTGACAATGCCACTATGCAAGTTCAGAAAGATAAAACAATTTACAATATCTACCTTTAGTATTCTGGGTAGGTATGAGGTACATGTGAATTAAAGACAATCTGTGGTCAAACATATTGCTGCAGAATAAATGACAGATGTGACTGTTATAACCCTCCATAGGACTCATCGAGCTGGAGATAATTGTTCCCGAGTGCTAATTGGCTTGTGACTAAACCAGCACTACTATAACAGGTCAGCTGACAGAAAGGAGTGAGGACCCTGAGCTAAGATCATAAAACATAGGAACAGAGTTAGGCCACTTGGCCCATTGAGTCTGCTCCACCATTCAATCATGGCTGATATTTTCTTATCCCCATTCTCCTGCCTTCTCCCCATAACCCCTGATCCCCTTATTAATCAAGAACCTTTCTATCTCTGTCTTAAATACACTCAGTGAATTGGCCTCCACAGCCTTCTGCGGAAAAGAGTTCCACAGACTCACCACCCTCTGGCTGAAGAAATTCCTCCTCATCTATGTTTTAAAGGATTGTCCCTTTAGTCTGAGATGGTGTCCTCTGGTTCTAGTTTTTCCTACAAGTGGAAACATCCTCTCCACATCCACTATCCAGGCCTCGCAGTATCTTGTATGTTTCAATAAGATCCCCTCTCATCCTTCTAAACTCCAACGAGTACAGACCCAGAGTCCTCAACCGTTCCTCATATGACAAGTTCTTAATTCCAGAGATCATTCTTCTGTACGTCCTCTGGACCCTTTCCAAGGCCAGCACATCCTTCTTTAGATATGGGGCCCAAAATTGCTCACAATACTCCAAATGGGGTCTGACCAGAGCCTTGTACAACCTCAGAAGTACATCCCTGGCTTGTATTCTAGCCCTCTTGACATGAATGCTAACATTGCATTTGCCTTCTTAACTGCCGACTGAACCTGCACATTAACCTTTTTTAAAAATATATTTTTATTCTTTTTTTTAAATAAATGTTTTATTCTCCATTTTCACATTTTCCTTCAAAATTTACACCCCACCCACAGACAGTAAACGGTAACAAATACAAAATCAATCACCTTAATAACAACGATCCCATCTTCCCACCACCCCAAACAATGGCCCACCTGTCAATGTATGCATCCAATAAAACAAACCCAAGGTGGAAACAAAAAACAAAGGAGAAAAAGAAAAAGGAGTCCGGGACCGCCCATGGTCACCATAGAGTCCACACCCCCCACCCCCCACCCACACACTCAACGCTGTCCAACCTCTGAAAGAGTGCCGTACATGATACCCAAGAGTTGTAAACCCCCCCCCCCCCCCACCCCACCCTGTTCTGCCAGGCTCCGATGGCTGCAGCACCTCACTCCCATTCACTGGCTGGCTTAGACCGGCCAGCATGGAGGCTTTGTAAGTCATGCTCAGCTTTGCTGGATATACAATGCCGCACTGCACCTTGCTAATGTACAGTGCCCTCTTCACCCAGTTGAAAGCAGCCCGCCTCCTCGCCAGCTCCACCGTAAAGTCCTGGTATACACGTATACCAGCTCCAGCCCACTGCAGCACCCGCGTCTGCTTGGACCAGCACAGGACCTTCTCCTTCACATTGTACCGACGGAAGCACAGAGTCACTACCCTTGGTGGCTCACTCGCCTTTGGTACAGGCCTCCACGGCCGATGAGCCTGATCTAGTTCATATCGGAAGGGATCCTCCCCCTCCCCCAATAGTTTCGCCAGCATCGCAGCAAAATACTCAGAGTCGGCCTCGGCCCTTCAACTCCTTCGGGCAGCCCCATAATCCTCAAATTCTGTCGCCTGGATCTGTTTTCCAGGTCTTCCATTTTTCCTCGCAGATTCTTATTAATCTCCATCACCTTCCGCATCTCCTTCCCCATCAATGTAAGTTGATCGCCATGCTGCAATAATGTCTCCTCCACTTCCTTCAGCGCCTCCCCTTGCTCCTGCACCTCTGCCACTGCGCTCGCCACCGCCGTCGTCACCGGTGAAATCGCCTCTTCCACCAGCACACTCAAAACCTCCCTCATCTCCTTCCTCATTGTCTCCATGTATTTTGTAAACTGCCTTTCGAATTCCGCAGCCATCACCTTAGTTATTTCTTCAGCCGTAAGCAATGCGGCCTCCCCTGGTGCTCCAGCCTCCATTTTCCTTGGTGACTCCGCAGTGACCTTTCTACTCCACAACGAATTTTCAGCTGTTTTCACAGCCGTTTTCTTACTGGACCTCGACATAGCCCTACCCTGTGCTTTCTCCTGGCCTTCACCGCCTTCGCTGCCCCTAGGACCGGGCAGTCCCCGACAATGCCGTTCAAAACGGGAGCCCTCCAACGCGCGGCTGCCTCCCGCCCGCCGTCACTGGAAGTCAGCCGTCACCGCTTCTTCAATGGCCTTGGTGAGATCTTTTCACAGTTGTTCCCTCTGCTGCTAGAATTCAGCTTTAATAAAGGCCCTCAAGTCAGCTTGAGGCCTTTAAGTTCGCCCTTCCCCGCCTGCATGCTGAAAGAGGCTTTTCTCTTTGCTGCAGCTTCAGCCAAATCTTTTACTGTTTCTGCCGGGTCTGGTAACCAGGAAACATACCATTCCTGGGGGAAAGTACTCCTCCAACATTCACCTACATCTTTTCATCAAAATTCCACCCCGTATTGATTAAAAAAGAGCTCTTTTCTGTAACCTTGGGCTGGAGCTGCCTTGTGTGTGACCACTTTCACATTTTCTCCGAATTTACACCCACCAATAATAAACAATAATCAGCAACAAATATGTCAAACCCCATAACAATACCAACGATCCCATCCTCCCACCAACCCCCAAACATCAGCCCGCATGTTTACATAAACAAATGACAAAAAGGAATCAGGGATTACCTGATGTATATCTTTAATATACATAGCCCCCCAACCATTCCCCCCCCCCAACTAATGTTCGATGTTATCCAGTTCTTGAAAGTGCATAATAAATAGTGCCCATGACTTGTAGAACCCCTCCGAGCGTCCCCTCAGTTCGAACTTTACCTTCTCAAGGGTCAAGTATTCCAACAGGTCCCCCCGGCACGCCAGGGCACAGGGTGGAGAGGCTGCTCACCAACCCATCAGGATCCGCCTTCAGGCGATCAACAAGGCGAAGGCTATGATATCTGCCTCTGCACCCATTTCCAACCCTGGCTGGTCCGACACCCCGAATATGGCCTTCCGGGGACCCGGGTCCGGTTTCACGCGCACCACCTTGGAAATTACCCAAAAAACCTCCTTCCAGTACTCCCCTAGCTTTGGACAGGACCAAAACAGATGAACGTGATTAGCACCCCCCCCCCGCAACGCTCACACACATCTTCTACTCCTTCAAAAAATCGGCTCATCCTCGCTCTCGTGAGGTGCGCTCTATATACCACCTTCAGCTGTATCAGCCCCAACCTCGCACATGAGGTGGAGGCATTCACTCTCCGGGGCACATCACACCAGACCCCCTCCTCGATAACCCCTCTCAACTCTTCCACTTTGCTTTGATCCCTTCCAGTGGTGCCTTATCCTCTTCCAAAATAGCTCCGCACACCGCTGACACTGCCCCCTTCTCCAGTCCCCTCGTCGTCAGCACCTCCTCCAGCAATGTGGAGGCCGGTTACTCCGGGAAGCTGCATGTATCTAAACACTTCTCCCTGCTCCAGCCCATACTTCGCTTCCAGCTCCCTCAATCCTGCAAACCGACCACTCAGAAACAAATCTTTTAGCGTCTTAATCCCCTTCTCTCCCCATTTCCGAAAACTTCCATCCCACCTCCTTGGCTCAAATCTGTGGTTCCCCCAAATCGGCATTTTCATTGACCCTGCCCCCAATCTGAAGTGTTCCCGAAACTGCCTCCAGATTTTCAATGAAGCTATTATTACCGGACTCCCTGAGTATTTCCCCAGAGCTATCGGGAGAGGCGCTGTTGCTAATGCTTTCAGTACCGACCCCCTGCACAACCTCTCCTCCATTCTGACCCACTGGGAATCAACCCCTCTGACCCAACCCCGCACCTTCTCCACATTCGCTGCCCAGTAGTAGTACATTAGGTTTGGGAGACCCAAACCCCCTGCCTGCCTTCCCCTCTGTAGCAGCACCTTTCTCACTCTGGCCACCTTCCCTCCCCATATGAACGAGGTAATCCTTCCCTCAATCTCCCTGAAAAAAGACTTTGGCAGGAAAATTGGTAGGCATTGAAAAATAAATAGAAATCGTGGCAACACATTCATTTTAACTGCCTGTACCTGACCCGCCAGTGACAGAGGGAGACCATCCCACCTTGCCAGATCGGCTTTCACTCTCCCCACCAAACTAGTGATGTTGTACCTGTGAAGCCTCCCCCATTCCCAGGCAACCTTCACCCCCAGATACCTAAAGTGAGTCCCTGCCCTACGGAATGGCAGCCCCCCCACCCCCGGCCGAGACACCACAAAATACTCACTCTTGTCCAGGTGCAGCCTGTACCCCGAGAAAGACCCAAATACTCGCAGTATCTCCAATATTCCTCCTATCGTCGCACTCGGTTCCGACACATACAGCAGCAAGTCGTCGGCATATAAGGACACCCTATGCTCTCTCCCCCCATGCACTATTCCTTTCCATGCTCCCAAACATCTTAATGCGATGGCCAACAGCTCAATTGCAAGTGCAAACAGCAGGGGGGACATCGGACATCCCTGTCTCGTCCCACGGTGGAAAGAAAAGTATCTCAAACTGATATTGTTTGTGCGGACACTCGCCTTCGACTCCTTATATAATAGCTTTACCCAGTTCACAAGTCTTGGTCCAATCCCAAACCGCTCCAGCACTGCCATCAAGTACCCCCATTCTACCCGATCAAACGCCTTCTCATCCAATGCCACAACCACCTCTGTTTCCTTCCCTTCTGCTGGTGCCATAACAACGTTCAAAACCCTCCTAATGTTCGATAACAGCTGCCTCCCTTTCACGAACCCCATCTAATCCTCACCTCTCGCCTTCGGGAGGCACTCCTCCAGCCTACCCGCCAGTACCTTCGCCAGTACTTTAGTGTCCACATTCAGAAGTGCTATGGGCCTATACGACCCACACTCCGTCGGATCCTTAACTTTTTCCAGCAACAGTGAAATCGATGCATTCCCCGAGGTTTGTGGTAACACCCCCTTCCCTATCGCCTCTTCAAACATCCCTACCATCAGGGGTGCCAACTTATCCTTGAATTTTTTATAATATTCCACCGGAAGCCCATCTGGCCCTGCCACCTTCCCCGACTGCATCCTCCCAATTGCATCCTTTATCTCCTGCTCCACTATTGCTCCTTCTAATTTAGCCCTGTCCCCCTCCCCTAGCCTCAGGTACTCCAACCCATCTAGAAGTTCCTGCATCTCACGGTCTCCCCCGGGTGGCTCTGACCTGTACAACCTCTCATAAAACTCCTCAAAAACCTTGTTAATCAGCTCCGGGCCCACCACCAACGTCCCAGCCCTATCCCTTACCTGGAGAATTTCCCTGGCTGCTGCCTCCTTTCGGAGCTGACCTGCTAACATACCCCCTGCCTTGTCTCCATGTTCATAAACTGCACCCCTCGCTCGTCTCAGTTGGCGCACCGCCTTCCTGGTAGACAGTCGGTCAAAGCTCGCCTGTAGTTCCTTCCTCTTTTCCAGCTTCGCTGGGTCCCCATCTTCTGCATAACTCCTATCTACCTCCAACATCTCATCTATTACCCTCTGCCGCTCCAACCTCACCTCTTTGTCCACCCTGGCCTTAAACAAAATTACCTCACCACTGCCTTTAGAGCCTCCCAGACGACTGCCTTCAACACCTCACCCGTGAGTTGAAACCTACATATTCCTTAATTACCTTTTCAATTTTCTCACAGAATACTTGGTTCCCCAAAAGCCCCACATCCAGTTTCCACCCCGGTCTCTGCGCTACCCCCTTCTCCAGCACCATATCCACCCAATGTGGAGCGTGATTTGACACTGCAATTGCAGAGTATTCCGACCCCCTGTCTCCAGCCAGAAAAGCCTTTCCCACAACAAAAAGGTCGATCCGCGAGTATACCTTTGGACTGCTGAGAAAAACGAGTACTCCTGTTCCCTTGGGTGCAGGATCGTCCAAGGGTCCACCCCTCCCATTTCCACCATTAGCCCAGCCAGCGCTTTCCCCCCCCCCCCTGATGGGGCCAGCGAGCGCAGCCGTGATCTGTCCAACCGTGGCTCCTGCACCAAGTTCCAGTCCCCCCCCCCCCCCCCCCCCCCCCCCCCCCCCCCCACAATCAGCTTATGTGTGTCCAAGTCGGGGATGGCCCCAAACACCTTCCTCACGAATCCCACATCGTCCCAATTGGGACCGTATACACTTAACAGCACCACTAATCTCCCCTCCAGCGCCCGTCACAATCACATATCTACCCCCCTGATCTGCCACTACCTTCTCCATCTGGAAGCGTACCCTTTTACTGACCAACACCGCTACCCCTCGAGCCCTTCCATCAAATCCAGAGTGAAACACTTGACTAACCCAACCCTTTTTAAGTCTCACCTGGTCCTTCACCATCACGTGAGTCTCCTGCAGCATTGCCACATCGGCTTTCAAACTTTTAAGATGTACAAGTACCCTTGACCTCTTGACCGGACCTCCTAGCCCTCTCACGGTCCACGTGACTATCCTTACTGGGGGTCTCTGACCCTCCCCATCTTTCTTATCCACCATCATCATACCACCGGGTCCTGCCCCATAAGCCTGACCCGCCCCTGTCCATCGTTAACATCGAACTGTTCCCCCCATCCCAAGAACCCCCCCTACATTTCCCCCTGAAACAACATCCCCCAACATCCATCCCTTCCCCCCCCTCTTGCTTGCCTCATAGGTCCATTGAAACCTGCTATCCAGGCTCCAACGTCCGCAGCCCTTCTCTCACCTCACCTCCGTTCACTAGCTGACTTTAGCTAGCTAGCGCGGGTGGCTCCCCCGGCCAAGACATATCGTCCCCTTCCACCCAGTCCCAGAGAAAGAAACAACAAAACAAACCCAACAATCCAACCCTTACAATTCACTGACATAACATTTAACCGTCGCAACACAGAACGCCAATCAACCCACCATTAACTTGAACTCTATAACAATGGAAAGAGAAGTAAATTACAATACAAATCAGTAAAAAGAAAGCTGTAGCATTTATACATTTTCCAGCTGCTCAAACACAGAGCACAGTCTCTCTTCCAGTTCCGCTCCTCACGTCTGTCCGAAGCCTTCTGCCCTCACGAACGCCTCTGCTGTCTCAAAATAAAAGTCTTTGGCGTTACATGTTACCCTCAACTTCGCCGGGTACACCACACCAAATCGCACCCTCTTCTTGTACAACGTCGCCTTCACTCACCCAAACGCCGCTCGTCTTTTTGCCAACTCCACCGTCAAGTCCTGGTAGATCCGGAGCGTAGTACCATCCCATAGCACCTCCCGCTTCCGCTTCGCCCAGTTTAACACCTTCTCCTTCATGCAAAACTTATGGAAGCAGATAATTACTGCTCTTGGCGGCTCGTTCACTTTGGACTTCGGCCTTAATGACCGATCGGCTCGGTCTAGCTCGTACCGGGAGGGGTTCTCACCCTCCCCCATCAGCTCCGCCAACCTATTAGCAAAGTATTGTGTTGGCCTTGGGCACTCTGTCCCTTCGGGCAAGCCCACAGTTCTCAAATTGTGGCTCCTTGAGCGGTTTTTCAAGTCTTCAAGCTTTGCTCAGAGTCCTCTGTTAACCTCCATAACCCTCCGCAGCTCGTCCCCCATCGAGGTGACCTGGTCGCTGTGTCGTGACACGGCCTCCTCCACTTCCTTCATCTTCTCGCCCTGCTCTCTCACCTCGGCTGATGCCTTTGCCACCGCCACCCTCACCGGGGAGATTGCCTCCTCCACCAATGACTTTAATGCGACCGCCATCTCCTTCTTCAAGGCCTCCATGTGCCTCGCAAACTGTTTTTCCAACTCCACCGCCATCACCTCGGTCATCTTCTCCACCGTAAGTAGTGCGGCCCCGCCTTGCAGTTCGGCTTCCGCCATCCTGTCAACACTTTTGCTTGTCTTCTCCTTCAGCGGTGAACCTGCGTTTCCTCCTTTCTTCGACGCTGCTTTTCGCATCCTTTAGCGGCTTATTGTTTTTTATTTTCTTTATTTTCTCCTCTCTCCCCCTCCACCCTCCTGTCCTTCATCAATCTGAATTATTCTTTTTTTTTAAAAAGGGGAGAGAGGGGCAGCACGGTGGCCTAGTGGTTAGCACAACCGCCTCACGGCGCTGAGGTCCCAGGTTCGATCCCGGCTCTGGGTCACTGTCCGTGTGGAGTTTGCACATTCTCTCCGTGTCTGCGTGGGTTTCGCCCCCACAACCCAAAAATGTGCAGAGTAGGTGGATTGGCCATGCTAAATTGCCCCTTAATTGGAAAAAATAATTGGCTAATCTAAATTTTTTTTTAAAAAGGGGAGAGAAAAAAAAACTTTTGCCAAACCTCCTTAAACCTTCTTTCTTTCTCCTCTACATTCACCCAGAGCTCCCCTGGGACCAGGCTTCAGCCTTCTTTCTTCCTCCTAAGTGGGAGACATCCAATATGGGACACCCCACCTACATCGTGCCCTGGCCTCAGACCTGCCTCCTCGGCCTCCTCGTAGCTCCGCCCCCGCTGCTCTGACCTCGACGCCACGCTGGGCCCAGCGCCTCAGCCCTCGCCGCCCGACACCCACGCGGGGTTCTTCGCCGGTTTTTAAACCGGCCCCGCTGGCTGCTCGTGACGGCCCCAAAGGCCGCGTTAGTCGGGGGGTGCATGAGGACTCAGGGATTTCCCCGAAATTGCCGCGAATCGTGGACACCGGTGGGGGCTCTTCTTGCTGCGGCCGCCCTGCTCGCCCATGCCACTGGAAGTCCACCTGCACATTAACCTTATGAGAATCGTGAACAAGGACTCACAAGTCCCTTTGTGCTTCTGCTTTCTGAAGCATTTCCCCATTTAGAAAATAGTCTATGCCTAGATTCCTCCTTCCAAAGTGCATAACCTCACACTTTTCCACATTGTATTTCATTTCCCACTTCATTGCCCACTCTCCTAGCTTGTCCAAGTCCTTCTGCAGCCCCCTTGCTTCCTCAATACTACCTGTCCCTCTGCAGATCTTTGTATAATCTGCAAACGTAGCAACAGTGCCTTCAGTACCTTCTTCCAGATCATTAATGTATATTGTGAAAAGTTGTTGCCCCAGCACAGACCCCTGAGGCACACCACTAGTCACCGGCTGCCACCCTGAAAAAGACCCCTTTATCCCCACTCTTTGCCTTCTGCCAGTCAATCCTTTATCCATGCCAGGATCTTATGCTGAACACCATGAGCTCTTAACTTATGTATGCGGCACCTTGTCAAAGGCCTTCTGGAAATCTAAATAAATCACGTCCACTGATTCTCCTTTGTCTAACTTGCTTGTTACCTCCTCAAAGAACTCTAACAGATTTGTCAGACACGACCTCCCTTTGACACAGCTGTGCTGACTCAGTCCTATTTTACCATGCACTTCCAAGTGCTTCGCAATCTCATCTTTAATAACAGACTAAAATCTTACCAACGACCGAAGTCAGGCTAACTGGCCTATAATTTCCCATCTTCTGCCTCCCTCCCTTCTTAAACAGTAGTGTTACATTTACCATCTCCAGTCCTCTGGAACCCTTCCTGCCTCCAGTGACTCCTGAAAGATCATCACTAATGCCTCCACAATTTCCTCAGCTATCTCTTTTAGGACACTGGGGTGTAGTCCATCCAGTCCAGGTGGCTTATCCACCTTCAGACCTTTCAGTTTCCACAGCACCTTCTCCTTGGTGATGGCCACTGCACTCACCTCTGCCTCCTGGTTCTCCTGGAGCTCTGGCATCCCACTGGTGTCTTCCACTGTGAAGACTGATGCAAAGTAACCGTTCAGTTCGTCTGCCAATTCTTTGTTTCCTATTATTATTTCTCCAGCCACATTTTCTAGTGGTCCAATGTCTATTTTTGCATCTCTCTTACCTTTTATATATTGAAAAAAACTCTTCCTATCTTCCTTTATATTACTAGCTGGCTTGCATTCAGACTTCATCTTCTCCCCCCTTATTGCTTTTTTAGTTTCCTCTGCTCGCTTATAAAGGCTTCCCAATCCTCTGGTTTCCCACTAATCCTCACCACTATGTATGCTTTTACTTTAGCCTTTAAGCTGTCCTTGACATCCCTTGTCAGCCATGGATGCCTTGTTCTCTCCTTAGCATGTTTCCTCCTTGGGATGAATTTCTGTTGTGCCTCCCTAATAACCCCCCAAAACTCCTGCCATTGCTGTTCCACTGTCTTTCCTGCTAGGCTCCTTCTCCAATCAACTCTGGCCAGCTCCTCCCTCATGTCTTTATAGTTACCCTTATTTAATTGTAATACCGTTACATCTGATTGCAGCTTCTCCCTCTCAAACTGCAGGGTAAATTCGATCATATTGTGGTCACTGCTTCCTAAGGGTTCCTTCACCTTAAGTTCCCTAATCAAGTCTGCCTCATTACACATCACCAAATCCAGAATTGCTTGTTCCCTGGTAGGCTCTGTCACAAGCTACTCCAAAAAAACATCTCTTAGACATTCCACAAATTCCATTTCTTGGGATTCACTACCAACCTGATTTTCCCAGTCCACCTGCATATTGAAGTCCCCCATGATTATTGTAATATTGCCTTTTTTACATGCCTTTTCTATCTCCTGATTTATTTTCTGCCCCACATCCTGACTACTGCTAGGGGGCCTGTACATAATTCCCATCAGGGTCTTTTTACCTTTGCGATTCCTCAACTCTACCCACAGATGTGTAACTGGGTCCCGTATAAATATGGCTGTTATGCTGTAAAAACGTCTTTCTTATGAATTCTTTGGACTCCGCTTGCTGTTTACTTCAGTGACCAAAGCAGATTCAATGAATTTCTCAACAATCCAAGCAGATGTTTGTCACATCGTGAGTCAACTAATCTTACAAAAGCTTTGTCTTATGAGAATTTCCAATCTCCACACTTGAAGATAACACCTTTGAATACTCTCCAAACTCAGACAGCATCTACAACAACCACATCACAGGGGTTTGCTTTCTTCCTTCTGCACAGGCATGCAGGGCCAGTTCTCAGACTGAAGAATATAAAATACCCAGACTGCACATGTTTGGTCAGTTCCCAGCTGGTGCATGCGCAATAAGTTGAGGATTGTTGAGACTATCAGAGTTCCCGGATAGTCTCCTTGAAGGATGGAGGACAGCCATCCTCAACTGGGTGCAGATAGAGGGCCTTGGGTGTCACGGAAAAAGCTGATTCCAATTGGACCAGCAGAGTGAGATATTTACCCATATGTCGGATTTCTCAGAGGCTGTGCGGCGTTATGGATTCCGAATTGTCGAGTCCATTCACGTTGTGTACACCACCAGAGCTGAGGGTGATAAGCACATGAGTTCCTCCACTGAGATGGTGGCCATCCTCACAGAAAGCCATATATGCCTTCACCTCCAGCAGTTCAGAATGTCACAGTTCTTTACATTAACATTAAAACCTCAACAGGCAGCACGGTGGCGCAGTGGTCAGCACTGCTGCCTCACGCCGCCAAGGTCCCAGGTTCGATCCCAGCTCTGGGTCACTGTCCGTGTGGAGTTTGCACATTCTCCCCGTGTTTGTGTGGGTTTCGCCCCCACAACTCAAAAGATGTGGAGGCTGGGTGGATTGGCCACGCTAAATTGCCCCTTAATTGTAAAAAATGAATTGGGTATTCTAAATTTATTTTAAAAGCGACATTAAAACATCATGATGGATTCTAGGGATATTCCCTCAACAGATGCTGCTCTGAGTGGATGCAGGAACAGTGCACTGATGCAACACTTTTGACTGTTCAGTGATGCAAAAGAGACATGGGGAGAATATTAGTTGCAACTCCACTTGTGCTGCCCTCCAATGATCTAGAGCACCATCCAGAGTTTGAGGTTGCCACTGATAAAGATGAGAGTGTCACTTCTCATGGCACATCATCATCATTGGTTTCCTTGGCCCCTCTGACTGAGGGACCACAAATTCTGCAGGACTTTGTGAAAGAGGCTTTCCCTGCATTGACTTTGATGCCACAACCCCTAGGTAAGCATCCACTGGCAGCTCCATATCTAAGCATCCACTGGCATCATACAGACATTTCAACCTCAAGCAGACATGCATGAGCAAACTGCTTGTACCTTATCTTAGGTCCCAAGCAGAGCATGACCTAGATGTGGCCAAAAGCGAAGGCCAGTGCATCAGTCAGAGCATTTTGTGATTTGCTGAAATTTATTCCACTTATGACTGTGCACGTTGTAATTTGTTATGAACATTGGAAATGTTGAGCCATGATCTCAGGCATGTGAGCATCCATTCTCTGATAGCACGAGAGGAAAAAGTAGTGAAGCCTTGGCCTTTGAACTGGGACACTGAAACCACTGGACAGATGTGAACCATGCACTGGCATTAAGGTTCGATGATTCAAGATTGTGCCTTCAATGGACGTGTTCTTACAGTCAGGGCAAAGTCAGTTTCAGAGCATGCATTCCTGCTGGTTGAGTAGCACGCAGGTGAAAAGTCCTTGCTTCAGATGTTCCTCGATGTTCATGTCATCCTGATGAGTGCTTTGACTCCTGAGACAGTTCTAGCCATTTCCCTGCTCAGCCTGGCCAAGTTTCTGCTCTGAATCCTCCTCTGATGATGATGAACTGTGTTGATATAGCGCTTTACAATCCTTAAGGTACACATCTCTCTGGAGGGCCATATCATTAAGACCACAGAAGACCACCACACTGACCGAGAGCCTGCAGGGCACGACCAACGTCAGAGGACCACCGACCAATCTGGACACCAGGTTTGCATCTTCAGAAGCCTAATGGCCTTCTCGATGGAGCTGATTGAAAATTCCTCTGTGCATCCCTCTTTGGTATGTAAAAGACTGAGTAGCCATCTCATCAAAAGATGTCCCTTGATGTTGAATCCATCCATGAAGTTTTGATTCTGACATTAAGAACTGTGGTATCCTGGACTGCTGGAGGGAAGGCGCCCTGGCAGCTGCCAGCACAACCATGCATAAAGCCCTTGCTGTGAACAGCTGAATATTTCAAGAATGAAAGCCCTTTCCGTTTCTGCAGACCAGTGATGGTGAAACAATAATTCAGGACAAAATGAAATGGCACTTGGGCAAATGGGGTTAACTGAATAAAGCCAGCATGGAATTATTTGGGGAAAATCCTTTTTAACTAAATTGCTTGTTTTTTTTTGGGAAGTAATAAGACAGTAGAACTTTCACCCTGATATGGGGGCGAGTATGGAGGTGGGTGTATGAAAACTAATACTGCGAGCTATCATTGTGGTTTCCTGTCACCATTCTGTCGGTGAATTTGCTCAGGAGGGCAGTATACAGCAATCACCTTGATGCAGAATATTGATTAGTTGAGCTCATGAATGAGATTGCTGGCAGCTTGTTCAGGAGCCAGTGTGGAATTTCTATGGGGAGGTACAGGTTACACTTTTCCGATCTTACCCTGAAATGTTAACCCTGTATCATTCTCCACAGATGCTGCCACACCTGTTGAGTATTTCCTAACTTTTCTATTTTTATCGCAGATTTCCAGCAATCTGCAGTACTTTGCTTTTGAAATAAATGTACAACTGCATGTGCAAAATAACATGGAGATTGAAAGGTATTGTCAGTGAGTTTACTCTGTCTCTCCTCCATAATGTGCTTCACAAGTCGCCAGAGATTGCAATCTCCCACATAGTCATGGATTAAAAAGAACTTCCATTCAAATTCCATTTGCACATGTCAGAATTCCTGAAATTGTTTCAGTTTCAGAGGATTAATGATGATGTACGCTGACAGTTTTTGACACGGTAGCTGAAGGCAAAACCATGAATAGTGCAGTGATCAAAATGCTCAAGTGGACAGAATCAGAGGAATGCAGATTTCTTGGAGCACTGTCAGATTACAGAGACAGCGATAACTGAGACCGTGGAGGAATTTGAAAATGAAGATGAGCATTTAACATCAAGGTATTGCTTAACTGAGAATCAATGTAGGTCAGAGAGTACAGGAGTGATGGTTGAATTGGGACTCAGGCAACAGAATTTTGGATGACCTCAACTATATAGAACAGTACAGCACAGAACAGGCCCTTCAGCCCTCGATGTTGTGCCGAGCAATGATCACCCTACTCAAGCCAACATATCCACCCTATACCAGTAACCCAACAACCCCCTCTCCCCATTAACCTTATTTTTTTTTTAGGACACTAAGAGCAATTTAGCATGGCCAATCCACCTAACCCGCACATCTTTGGACTGTGGGAGGAAACCGGAGCACCCGGAGGAAACCCACGCACACACGGGGAGGACGTGCAGACTCCGCACAGACAGTGACCCAGCCGGGAATCGAACCTGGGACCCTGGAGCTGTGAAGCATATATGGAGGGTAAGATGTGAGAGACATTGAAATAGCCAAGTTTGGAGGTCACAATGGGACGGATGAGGCTTTCAGCAGTCGATGAGCTCAAGCAGGCACAGGGTCAGGCATTGTTAGGGAGTTGGAAGTAGGCAGTCTCAGTGATGGTGTTGAAATGTGGTTGGAGGTTCATCTCAAAGTCGAATAAAACATTACCAGCAGACTTGAGGCATTTCTGTATAGGGAGCCAATGCAAACCAGCAAACAAAGAGGTGGTGGGGAAATGAGCCAGTGTGAGTTAGAATACAAGCAGCAGAGTTTTGGTGAATGTTAAGTCTTATGGAAGTTGGGAGGCAAGACCCAACAGCATTGCAAAGGTCAATTTTAGAGTAACAAAGACAGGGTAAATATTTCAGCAGCAGAAGGCTGAAGTAGGGTTAGATATAGGCACTACTATACAAGGTCACCTTGGTGGACATTGGGTGTAAAGTCAACTTAAATTGGGTGCACCCAGGGAAAGAAATGGAATTCAAATGTTGGTTAGGAAACAATATTTGTCATGGGGCTGAAGATAATGGCTTCAATCTTAACTAAATTGTTAATTGAAGAACATTTCTGTTCATCAAATAGGTTATACAAGGAGCATGAGACATCATAGACATTGGAGTGTTTGAGAGAGATTGTAGTTAAGTATAACTGTGGTTGTCAGCATACAGTTTTCAGATTAGGGACAGAATCCTGTGCTCTCGCTTGTGGTCAGCTTGGAGATGGGAAGGGCTTGTAATTAGGAGGGATAATAGCATACCCAAACCCGACATCTTCCCACACCCATCTGAATTAACATCCCAGTTGAAAGACTTTCCCATACTGCCGCCAATTGAGACACTTAAATTGTCAATTGAGGACCCTTCTGCCCTCCGCTGCTGGGATTAATTTAGTTTATGCGTGTTACTATCCGGCATGAGCAACAGCTGCTACCCTGCACGCAGCTAGTCACCTCCGGAGGGTGTGTGGGGGTTCCTTCGATCAAAGACATTCAGTGCTTGCTCAAGGGACTGGACGTCAGGAAGGGGCACCGCTGAGATCCAACCCCTTGCACTTGCTTCTGAGCCCTTTGCACCCTTCTCCTGATGCCCCCAGCCAAAGAACACCCCTCCCACCCTACATCACTTACCTTTGTCCTGGATCACTCATGATGCTGGGATGCCAACGATGTTCTACTGGCAGCAGATATAGCCTGGTTCGTGGTGCTGCTAAGCACAAGTGCTGCCAGGCAATGATTGGCTGACAGCTCTCACTTGGCAAGACTTTCACCCGCGGGGACCTGAATCCAACGGACGTCTACCACTGGCCTTGGCAAAGCCAATTGGCACCTGGTTCGGCAGGCCTTCCAGGAAAGGGGGAGCGTGGGTCTCTCAGCGGCTCTCCAGCTGGCAGGCGAGTTCTCCGATGCCTCAACAAGATTCAGCCCCTATCTCCAAAGGGTACAATGTAAATGAGAAACAGGAGTGGGCAAAGAATTGATACCTGGGGACTCCAGAGGTAATGGCGTGAAATTGGGAAAATAAGTCATTGCAGGGAACTCTTTGACTGCAACTGGATAGATAAGAATGACACTCCTAATCAGCTGGACAATGGAGGAGGGATGATGAACGAAGATGGTGTCGTCAACCATGTAAAAAACTGCAGACAATTCAAGGTAGAAGAGGATGGATAATGCACCATGACCACATCACACAGGATGTGATTTGTGACTATGATCAGGGGCGAAATTCTCCTACCCCTCGCAGGGTCGGGGAATCGCCCGGGGCCGCCGAAAATCCCGCCCCCGCGTGGCAGAAATTCTCCGCCACCCGGGAATTGGCGGGGGCAGGAAACACCACCGGCCGATCGGCGAGCCCCCTGAGGCGATTCTCCGGCCCGCGATGGGCCGAAGTCCCGACGCTGGAGGCCTCTCCCGCTGCCGTGGTTTTAACTACCTCTGGTGGCGGCGGGATCGGCGGCGCGAGCGGCCCCCGGGGTCCTGGGGGGACGCGGGCCGATCGGACCCCGGGGGTGCCCCCACGGTGGCCAGGCCCGCGATCCGGGCCCACCGATCGGCGGGTGGGCCAGTGCCGTGGGGGCACTCTTTTTCTTCCGCCGCCGCCACGGCCTCCACCATGGCGGAGGCGAAAGAGAATCCCCCAGTGCGCATGCGCCGGTGGTGACATCAGCAGTAGCTGACGAACCGGCGCATGCGCGAACCGGCGAAGGCCTTTCGGCCAGCCCTGGTGCCGGGCAGCGTGCGTCAAAAGCCGCTGGAGCCGGTTTGGGCGCCAGTCGATGTGCCAACCGCTCCGGCACGAGCCTAGCCCCTCAATGTGAGGGCTTGGCCCCTAAAGGTGTGGAGAATCCACACCTTTGAGGAGGCCCGACGCCGGAGTGGTTGGCGCCACTCCGCTACGCCAGGACCCCCCCACCCCGCCGGGTAGGGGGGAATCCCGTCCCAGGGCTGTTTCAGTGCTGTGGCAGGGAAGATTCATACTGAGGTTCTAGGCATGATGAATATGGATTTGAGAGTAACATCACGACGGGTGGTATTCTTTGATCCTGAGGCCAAGTGCTGACGCCGTTGGAAACGCCGCCGCTTTTCTTGACGGCATCAACACGGCCTCAGGATCAGCAACTCTGGTCCCTACAGGGCACTGGAGCAATCCACGCCACTCCAGCTGCTGATCCCGACATGAACTGGGCGCCGCGGGATCCGCACATGTGCAGTGGCTTCCTTCAATGTGCCGGCCCCGACACAACATGGACTACAGGGGCCAGTGCGGAAGAAAGGATGCTGCCAGCCAGAGGGGCTGGCCCACCGATAGGTGGGCACCGATCGCAAACCAGGCCACATCGGAGGCTCCCCCCCCCCGAGGTCGGAACCCTCTCCCCACCCACAGACCGCCCCCCACCCCCCCCCCCCCTTTAGTTTGTCACGTCTCCACAACATTGTAATCATTTCTGTTGCATTACTGACCTTCAGAGTTATTGAAAATGGCCTTTAATCACCATGTATTACATTTAATGCAAAGCAACTTTTGATGCAGTGGACGGCCAGGATGCCTTCTGTATCTTATCAGGCTCTACGCGTTCCATAACATCATGCTGACCCACCTTCTCAATACCATTGGATCAATCTGTCCAGTCTGCCAGAATCAGCTGTTGCGTGCTATGATAGACAAATTCCAAAATTGCCAAGGGTAAGAGACCTGATAGCCACCCTCACCTTGTTTGACCTGTCCATTTAAGCGGTTTACTGGGGTGTAGTTGCTGTCATGCGCTAACAACTACTTCTTCTAAACTTCAGTGAATACATGCCCACTCGATCCAGTCTTTCTTCATCTGTCAGTCCTGCAATCCCGGGAATTGGTCTGGTGAACCTTCGCTGGACACTCTCTATAGCAAGGATGTCCATCCTCAAACTTGGAAACTACTACTCGAACTACTACTAATACAGGACGAGCCACTCCAAAGAGTGTGCTAAGCCCACTTGAAAGATAAAACCAGGAAAGGTCAGGGTGGACAAGTGAGGTTGACATGTGCAGCTCTCCTTCACCAAAGTGGATAACCAAAGTGAGTATCCACTTAGGTGGCAAAAACAGGAAGGCAGATTATTATCTGAATGGTGGCAGTTTAGGAAAAGGGGAAATGCAATGAGACCTGGGTGTCATGGTGGAACAGTCGCTGGAGGTTGGCATGCAGGTACAGCAGGCGATGAGGAAAGCTAATGGCATGTTGGCCTTCATAGCAAGAGGATCTCAGTACAGGAGTAGGGATGTCTTGCTGCCGTCATACAGGGCATTGGTGAGGCCACACCTTGAGTATTGTGTGCAGTTTTGGTCTCCTAGTTTGAGGAAGGACATTCTTGCTATTGAGAGTGTCCAGTGAAGGTTCACCAGACTAATTTCCGGGATGGCAAGATTGACGTATGAAGAAAGACTGGATCGACAGGGCTTGTATTCACTGAAATTTAAAAGAATGAGAAGAGATCTCATAGAAACATATAAAATCCTGATGGAACAGGACAGGCTAGATCCTAGAAGAATGTTCCTGATGTCGGAGACGTCCAGAACTAGGGGTCAAGGTGGTTAGCACTGCTGCCTCACGGCTCCGAGGACCCGGGTTCGATCCCGGCCCCAGGTCACTGTCTGTGTGGAGTTTTCTCATTCTCCTCATTGTGTTGATATTCCTGTAGATAATATTACATGTACTCAGCAGTGGGACCTCCAACCAGCAGGTGGCGTCAGACATCAGTCAGGTGACATCTGAATACCAGCAGAAGGTTGTAAGGCATACACAAGGACAGTCGCACATAAGGGTAGTTCCAGGAGAGTCTAATATAATTCTATGATAACCTGGTCTGTATAAGATTCTAATCATTACCATACCATGTGTATATTAATAAATCAGCATTCTGGCATGAGCAGTTCAGTAGAACCATTGCAAGACAAGATCACAGAACACAACACCTGTGTCTGCATGGGTCTCACTCCCGCAACCCAAAGGTGTGCAGGGTAGGTGGATTGGTCATGCTAAATTGCCTCTTCATTGGGGGAAAAAAAAATTGGGTACTCTAAATTTATTTTTTAAAAGAAACTCATCGCATGGTCTTCTCTTGCTTGCAGTTTCACGCCGCAGTGTGGCTGTCCTTTGTGATGACCGCCTCTGCTGTGACAAGGGTCTTTAGATCACTCCATTTGTAGTTTTTGGTGCTTGGGTCACCTTGGTGTGATGTGCTTAAGTTGTTCCTGGCCTCTTCCAGGGGTGACGGAACATTGTTTGTACTCAATGTGATTGAATTAGTCCTGGGTATCCAAATGCTTTGTTTCAAGCAGAGTCCACATAGCTGCTTGATAATACAATTAAGATTGGGAATCATAGATTTAGAGAATTGTTACAGTGAACAACTTAAGCACATCACACCAAGGTGACCCAAGCACCAAAAACTACAAATGGAGTGATCTAAAGACCCTTGTCACAGCAGAGGCGGTCATCACAAAGGACAGCCACACTGCGGCGTGAAACTGCAAGCAAGAGAAGACCATGCGATGAGTTTCAACATGCTTCATGGTCCAAATGGGAAGCAAAGTCTGTAACAACCTGTAAAATACTGCCTGGTTTATTTTTTACCTTTCTTTATACTTAATTGCATTAGCTATGAGGAGCGGTTGAATAAACTCGGTTTGTTCTCACTGGAACAACGGAGGTTAAGGGGCGACCTGATAGAGATCTACAAAATTATGAGGGGCATAGACAGAGTGGATAGTCAGAGGCTTTTTCCCAGGGTAGAGGGGTCAATTACTAGGGGGCATAGGTTTAAGGTGTGAGGGGCAAGATTTAGAGTAGATGTACAAGGCAAGTCTTTTTACACAGAGGGTAGTGGGTGCCTGGAAGTCGCTGCCGGAGGAGGTGGTAGGAGCAGGGGCGATAGTGACATTTAAGGGCATCTTGTCAAATACATGAATAGGATGGGAATTGAGGGATACGGACCCAGGAAGTGTAGAAGATTTTAGTTCGATGGGCAGCATGGTCGGCACGTGCTTGGAGGGATGAAGTGCCTGTTTTCTTTGTTACTTGTTCTTTGTTAATAAATTCTCCTAGGTTGCCACCAATTGTTGTGCCCCTCTGCCGACCTTCTTTTACAAATCCACGTTCCTTACATTGTGTTGCAATATTAAAGGTGGAAAACTGTTGATTGTTAAGAGCTTATGTTCAGCACACATCTTCAGCAAGAGTTTACAATTGATTGCATTAACCACTGATGTTACAATTGCCAAGCTGTATTTTCAGATGATCCGTTCCCACGCCTGGTGTTTTGCACTGAAAGTTGCCAACAATGATTAGCTTGTCTGACATTTGCATGGCAGCAATCAAGGAATGAAGGTCATTATGGAATTTATCCTTGAGTTTATCAGAATTGGTCATGGTAGGAACATACACAACAAAAATTGCTCACCAATTGCCATACTGGGGAGGTTTACGTATCATCAAATGATCATTAACACACTTGGGGTGGAAAATCAGCTCACTGACAAGATTGAAATTACAGAAAAGCCTACACCATTTTGCACCATTGCTCTTCTCCATGGCCGCTCCAAATGTATGTGTTACCTGCAATCCCCACACAATTGCCCGACAGAAAAACATCAAGATGTAAACAAGCACACCTCCATCCCCCAACGGTGCAAATGAAAAGCTTAACTCTGCCGCTGGTCCCAAATCAATGCAAAAGGCATTACTAATAGCTTCCATAAAATGAAAATGGAGAAACTTTTTTAAAGAACAGAAAAAAAACATGAACGTTGCAGCAAAGTTCAAAAGTTCTCAGTCCACCACCAGTCCTTTCCTTTTCGCGAAGTCCAGCGCGTCCTCAGGCGACTCAGCATAAATGTGCTGTTCCTCATGCGTGACCCAGAGATGGGCCGGATAAAACAGTTTGAACTTCAACTTTTTCTTAAAAAGGATCGACCTAAGCTGGTTGAAGCCCACTCTTCTCCTGGCCAGCTCCACACTCAGGTCTTGGTAAACCCGCAGGATACTGTTGTCCCACTTGCAGTTCTGCGCTCTTTATCCAAGTACCTGTGGAATCTCACCACATTGCTCTCGGGGGGTCTCCCATTCATGACTTCCTCGCGAGTGTCTGTGAGCCCTGTCCACCTCCAAGGGCCGGGAGAATGTCCCATCCCCCAGCAGCTTCTCAAACATGTCTGCGATGTATGCCCCAGCGTCCGCTCCTTCGAACCCCTCGGGGAGCCCAACCATTCTCAAGTTCTGCCGGCGGAACCTATTCTCTAGGCCCTCCATCCTTCTCCAGGAGCTTCTTCTGCTGGTCTCTCAGCATCCCCACCTCCAACTCCACTGCAGTTTGATGTTCCTCCTGCTCAGCCAGCGCCTTCTCTACCTTCTGGATCGCCCAATCTTGGCCGTCCAATCTAAGCTCCAGCCGCTCAAGTGACTCTTTTATCGGGTCCAAGCAGTCCCGTTTCTGCTTAGCAAAGCCTTCCTGAACAACTTGCATTAGCTGCTCCATTGACCGCTGGGTCAACAAACCAGAAGTCCGGTCCTCCACCATGCTGTCTCCTGCTGCAGCTTCAGCCCAAGCCTTACCTGTCTTTCTGTTTCTGCCTTTATGAGCACTTCTAGTCATTCTCTCCATGCACCGATGTGGGAATTCAGTACACAATTGCCTCTGTCACCAGTTTTACAATTCAAGTCCGGTAGAAAATCGGGGGAAAAGGTCCAAAAGTCCGACCCGAGCGGGAGCCACCAAATGTGTGACTTACTCCTTCATAGCCGCCACCGGAAGTCCCTGACCAGTGAACACTTGAGTGAGCATTTTCGAGATCTCCGAACCCGCTACGGTTTTAGACTCTGGAATTATGTGCTAGTTCTGTGATTCACCAGAATGAAAAGAGAGAGATGAGTGGGTGACACAAATGGCCAAATTTTATTAAGGCAGGAATTAAATTAACCTGACCTGTCAACATGCACACATAACCAGTTACTATGCTATGGAAGGAAGAGACTATAACGGCACAAAGGGAATTTTTAGGTTTACATAAATTTACACAAATCCAAACTACCCCTCCTCAACACTTGGCTAATTGGGGATTTCTGGGGACTGTAAAATAAACTCACCACTCCTGGGGTTGGGTAATTTTAAAGTCTTTTCAGTTGTTGGAGACGATAAGGTTTTTTATTATAAATTTAGAGTACCCAATTCATTTTTCCAGTTAGAGGTACAATTTAGTGTGGCCAATCCATCTACCCTGCACATCTTTGGGTTGTGGGGGCAAAACCCACGCAAACACTGGGAGAATGTGCAAACTCCACACGGACAGTGACCCAGAGCCGGGATCAAACCTGAGACCCCAGTGCCGTGATGCAACAGTGCTAACCACTGTGCTGCCCCTGGAGCCGATAAGGCTGCGGCTCAGTTAAAGTTGGTTTGTTCTGGCCATTGGTGTCTTCCGTCGGTCCTCGGGTCCGTTGTTTGATTGGCTGGGCAGGCCTGAGAAGATTTCCTGGCTGTAGTTGTGAAGAAGTGAACTGAAGAAGCGTTCATACATTTATATCCCATTCTGGCTGGGCTTTTTGCAGCTACAAGTCCAGTGTCCCTTGTCTTAATTTAGTTTTAAAAGCTGCAGCCTTTGAAATTCTCTCAACGGTCGGTCGAATTGATGAGAGTGCTTGGAACTGATGGGGGGCCAAATGGTTTGGATGGGCCGCACGAGGTGTTGATTGCTTTCCCATCAAGATGGTTTTGCAAGGTACAGCCTGGGCCCAAACTTGTTGAATTTCGCAGACAACTTGGAGTCCATAATGTGTATTGTCCATAGATGTTGTTGTGGGTAGCATTGTTTTTTGGTTATGAGCCAGGACCATTTCTGCATAACTAGCAGGCTAATTTTGCCCATGACTCATTGTCCATTGTCAGCTCAAGCACCTCCTAGATGGATTTGATCAAGCTGTGTATCTCTTCGTCTGTCGATGTTCGTTTACAGCTATTTTAAGTCGGGGGCCGGGATTCTCTGACCCTGCGCCGGGTTGGAGAATCCCCGGGGCAGGCGCGAATCCTGCCCCACAGTTAATTAATGGGTTGAGAGACATTGCAATTAATTGTCTCATTTATGTTAAGTGTTCAATGATTGTCTCATTTATGTTAACTGTTTAATGATTGACACTAATATGTAAAGGGGCTTCAGGTGGCCTCTGGATCGGGTGATGTGTAGAGTTCTGTGCAAAGTCAGTTGCAACAAATAAAAGTGTGTTGGTGAAAAAGGAGCAGAACTTTTGCCTCTTCATTCCACAGTATTTAATACGTCTAACAATTGGTAGCAGAGGATGGTTGCTGTGTAAATGTGAAGGGTTAAAATATACGATTTTTCCAGATCAAACCAAGGAGTGAAAAAAAAACAAAAAGGGGAGATATTGTTGAACCCAGGACGAAGATGGCTGGATATGACTATCCGCCCTTATTTTCTGAAAGGGAATCATACGACCAATGGAGAAGTGCGGTAGTTATGTGGACTAAGGTGACTGCTTTAGGAAAGAGAAAACAAGGTATGGCATTGGCTCTTTCTTTACCATATGGCAGTAAAATCCGAAACAAAGTGCTTTCTGAGCTGGAGTTGGAAGAGTTAGACTCAGAAGAAGGTCTGGTGGCTTTATTACTTCATATGGATAAGATTTATAAGAAAGATGACTTGTTAAGTGCGTATGAAGCATGGTCGGATTTTGATAAGTTCCGGAAAATGGAGGATTTATCTATGGAAGACTATATAATGGAATTTGGCAGACTATATAAAAGGCTGCAGAAACACAGGCTGGAATTTCCACTGTCTGTGTTGGCCTTTAAATTCCTTGACTGTGCTAGAGTGAGCAACATGGATAGGCTCCTAGTTTTGACAGGAGTTCAGTTTACGGATAACAATACCTTATTCGAACAGATGACAACAGCTTTGAAAAAATTTCTGGGGAAACATTCGATTCCAATGGCTCTCATGACCCAAATAGGTCAGCCTGCTATAAGGCAGAATATGGAAGATACACTACTAACAGGATGGCGAAATCGTATGGCTACGAACAGGCTTCAAGACTATAAAAGGAGACCGAGACAAGGAAATTATGAAGACAGAAACCCAGTTAGAACCTACAATAGGAGGATGAATCCCAGAAATGCACGGGGCATGATAAATCGATGTTTTCGATGTGACTCTTAATACCATTATGCTTTCAACTGTCCAACTCGTTATGATAGAGTATTTGAAGCGACACATGACATGGAAGAGTCAGAAGAGGAAAAAGATAGTGACCAGAAAGAAGGCATTGTCCTATTAACAAGCTGTTTTACGCCGGTAATGAGGGTGTTGGTTGCAGAATCTTTCAACTGTGCTGTATTGGACAGTGGCTGCACATCTACTGTGTGTGGGATTGACTGGTTAAAATGTTATCTGGACTCTTTGGATGCTGAAAATCGTAACAAGGTTAAGGAATTTAAAAGTTCCGCAAGTTTCAGGTTTGGGGATGATAATACTCTGAAGTCGCTGAAAAGAGTGGTGATCCCTTGCAATATTGCTGGAGTGAATCATTTCATTAGCACGGATGTTGTATCAAGTGAGATACCTTTGCTTCTGAGCAGACCGTCGATGAAGAAAGCACACATGAAGCTGGATATGGAACAGGATAAGGCAACAGTTTTTGGAAAGATGGTGGACTTACAATTTACACAGTCGGGACACTACTGTATTCCATTATTGACAAATAATATTTCACGTAGAGTGGTTAAGGATGTGTTAATGGCAGTTGATAATGCGACTTTAGCTGGTAAAAAGCTTATTGTAGTAAAACTGCATAGGCAATTTGCACATCCGTCTCCTCGGAGGCTGAAAAATTTATTAAAGGATGCAGTGGTAAGGGATGACGACTATACTAAACTGATAGACTAGGTTAGTGATCGCTGTGAAGTTTGTAGGAAGTACAGAAGGACACCAGCACGACCGATAGTAACCCAACCTTTGGCCAGGGATTTTAATGACATTGTGGCCATGGACCTTAAGATCTGGGATAAAGCAAATAATATATTTATTTTGCATTTTGTAGATTTAGCAACCAGATTTAGTCAATCAACGATTGTACGAAGTAAAGAAAAAAGAGTAATTTTGGATCAAATTGTGGAAAAATTGATCGGGACAGGAATGGGTCCACCAGCAAAATTCTTTACGGACAATGGGGGAGAATTTGCTAATGATGAGTTTAGGGATATGTGTGAAAACATGAATATCAGAGTTATGAACAAGGCTGAAGAAAGCCCATTTAGTGATAGTGTCTGCAAAAGAAATCATGCTGTTATCGATGACATGTTTCGGAAAATTTTGGGAGATCGACCAAACTGCACGCTAAATTCAGCTTTAGCATGGGCGGTACATGCAAAGAATTCATTGCAGATGGTTGGGGGCTATAGTCCTTATCAGTTAGTGTTTGGTAGAAATCCTAAAATGCCCTCCATTTTGGATGACCAGCCCCCAGCTTGGGAAGGGACTACAATTAGCTCAGGTTTTGCTGAACATTTAAACGCGTTACATAGCAGCAGAAAAGCTTTTTTTGGAAGCAGAAGTCTCTGAAAGAATTCGCAGAGCTTTAAGACATAATGTACGGCCATCAGATGCCATTTTTCAGCAAGGAGACATGGTATACTATAAGAGAGACAATTCTAATGAATGGAAAGGCCCAGGGAAGATCATAGGCATAAATGGCAAAACATTTATTTTGCAACATGGTAATCAAACTGTTAGGGTACATTCATCAAGGATAATGGGTACCGATTACAAATTTTCAAATTTGGACAGAGCAGACAGACATGACGAGGAGCCAGAGTCATCTGGTACGCATGTGTTACAGAACTATGAGGACCAGTTAACTGATATAGACAGGGTTTCTGTAGAGGAACACAACACTTCTGATAAATTAGATCAGGCTATTTTTCCGAAAGGGCACTGCCAAAGGTTGGTATTAAAGTGACATACTTGCCTGAAGGGTCTAGTCAATGGAAGGATGCAACTGTTATTAGTAGAGCAGGGAAGGCCACTGGAAAGTATAAACATTGGTTGAATGTACAGCATTCAGGGGAGGAAGTTAAGACAATGGATTGGGAAAACGAAGTTCAAAAATGGAGGGCACAGAAACGCAGTGCCAGTTCAGATAGTATATCAGATAGTGATCAGGTTCGCAGGAAAAGGTCGAGAACTATTGAGAAGAGAAAGATCAAGCATTAGCAGTACAGAACAAGATACCAGGCAGGAGAGGGGACGTAGTGTATCAAGATCTCGGAACAGGAGTAAGACTACGAATACTAATAGAAGTAGAAGCCCACATACATGTGAGATTTTGGTGGCTTCAAATAAATTAGATGAAAAAGTTATCAGAGATGCTAAACATTAAGAATTGCATAGTTGGAGTGAATTTGGGGTATACACGGAAGTACCGGATAGGGGACAAAAAGCTCTATCCCACAGATGGATTTGTACAGAAAAGGTTCTTCCAGATGGAACTTATAAGGCAAAGGCCAGGTTTGTGGCAAGGGGATTTGAAGAAAACTTAAGACGATCAGGACTTAAGGGTAGATTCACCTACATCAGGAAAGGTTATTTTAAAGATGATCTTGGCTCTATTAGCCACAAAGGCATGGGAATGCAAATCTATAGATATAAAAGCTGCCTTTTTGCAGGGGCAAGAGCTCCAGAGAGACATTTTTCTCTGTCCTCCTAAAGAAGCAGCTAACACAGAAGGGGTACTCTGGAAGTTGAACAAATGTGTATGTGGATTAAATGATGCATCTAGAGTGTGGTACTTTTCGGTAAGGTCAGTCTTGTTAAAGTTAGGCTGTTGCCAGTTGAAAGCAGATCCGGCAATGTTTTACTGGCACTATAAAGGAAATCTTTCTGGCATCTTTATGATGCATGTCGATGATTTTTTGTGGGGTGGGACTAGTGATTTTGAAGCTATTGTAATCTCTGGTTTGAGAAAAGAATTCAGGGTTAGAAGTCAGGCTTCCGGTGCATTTAAATATATTGATTTGTAAATCGGACAGACTCAGTTAGGGGCAGCTTTACGTCAGCAATCTTATTTGGAAAGCATCGGCCCAATAGCAATTAGTCGTGGCCGGGTTTCACAAAAAGACGCAATGGTTTCAAAGATAGAAAAAGAGCAACTGCGAAGTTTAATTGGGCAACTGAACTGGTTAGGTAGACAGACTAGACCGGACGTGAGTTTTGATGTCTTAGAGTTGACTACAAAAATGAATGATCCCAAAGTGGAAGACATAATAAGAGCAAATAAAGTGTTGGCAAAACTAAAAATGCAGGAATGTGTTTTGAAGTTCCCGGTTTTAAGTGATCTTAGGCATTTGAAACTCATAGTTTATAGTGATGCGTCCTATGCAAATTTATGTGATGGAGTTTCAAGTGCAGGAGGTTTTATAATTTTCCTTTTGGGGAACAATGGTAAATGTTGCCCTCTTGTGTGGGAAACAAAGAAAATAAGGAGAGTGGTCAAAAGCACTTTGGCTGCTGAGACGTTAAGCTTAGTGGAAGCGGTGGATATGGCTTTTTATATAAGTCAGATATTGACAGAAATTTGGGGATTAGGGGATTTGGGTAATATACCTATTGACTGTCACATTGACAATAAATCCCTGTGGGAAAATGTGCACTCTACAAAAAGTGTCAATGAAAAGAGGTTACGGATAGACATCGCAAGTTTGAAGCAGATGTTGGACAGAGGGGAAATAACAAAAATTAAATGGGTTGACAGTAGCTATCAACTATCAGACTGTTTTACGAAAAGAGGGGCTAGTTCACAGAAACATTTGGATATTGTGAATGAAGGGCGTCTGTTTCTGTGAATATTATTTTTCTTCTACTCAAAAAAGGGGGGAATCAGGTGTGTGTTTTAGTTTCTTGAAATTTTAGTTTCTTGAAATTTTGTTTTCACCTAATTGGTTTTTTTTCTCCAAGGAAGGGGAGACTGTTAAGTAATGGGTTAAGAGACATTGCAATTAGTTGTCTCATTTATGTTAAGTGTTCAATGATTGTCTCATTTATGTTAAGTGTTCAATGATTGACACTGATATGTAAAAGGGCTTCAGGTGGCCTCTGGATCGGGTGATGTGTAGAGTTCTGTGCAAAGTCAGTTGCAATAAATAAAAGTGTGTTGGTGAAAAAGGAGCAGAACTTTTAGCTCTTCATACCACAGCATTTAATATGCCTAACACCCACAGCCCCGACGCCTATTCTCCGGCACCGTTTTTCGGGGGCCGGCTGGTTCCTGGTCAGGCTGGTCAGAGGCCGTTGACAGCGGCCCCTCCGGTGATTCTTCGGGCCCTGATGGGCCGAGTGGCCATCACGTTTTGCCCAGTCACGCTGGCGTGGATTACTCACCTCACACACAGCGGGACCTGGCAGGTAAGTGTGCGGGGGCCGTCCTGGGGGGGCTGGGGAGATCCGACCCCAGGGGTGTCCCCACCATGGCCAGCGTCAACCAGCACGACTGGTTGATGCCGTTAAAAAGGTTGTTTGATTGTGCATCCGTGCAGTGATCTTACAATACAGACACAACTCCATTTTTCTGACCGTATTAGGTCTGTTATGGAATGTATATTTATATTTGTCTTTGCTATTTGCATATTATGTATTAGGTGTAGCGATCTCTGTATGTCATAATACATGATCAGACTACGTAAAGCTAGTACAGGCAATTGAACACGAGATGGCCACACTATCAGGACTTATATAAATGTTTTCCCGCTCTTTCCTACAGGAGGATTGCAGAGAGAACAGAAGTGAGAAAGCTAGAGTGAAGAAGTTATTAGTTATCAGAGTATGTTATCATATAATTTAATAAGTTAATTCTACAGATGTTTGTTTGTTTTACTCATCAGTATTAAGTAAAAAGAACTCACAAGATTATTTTATATTACTCAATAAATTACTTTATCATCACTGGAAGACTACGGCTATATTTCAACAACTCGGCTCGATTAAAAGAGTAATATATATATTACACATCGTGATATAACATTCGGGAGTTGTGCACGTAGAGTTAGGGCCTTACCTGACAGACAGGTGACTGGGGATGCAGGGCAGGTATTGGTCCGAGTGTGTGATCCACCACGCTTCGCCTTAAGGATCAGGAGGGGGATCTGTGGACTTCTGAAATGGCCGCCCGCAAAGACAGTGGGCTCCACATACACATGGATGGCATAACGGGACATAACGGTTGAATGCAGGAGGGGGCCATTCCGATCCTCGAGTGTTCCCTGCCATTCGCTCTCTCGACCACCGATGGCAACAGCCAAGGAGAGGAACATCCACACCATCCACAGAGGGACCAGAACCGGGGACACTGATGACCAGCAACAGACATCCAGCACTGTCAGACGATGGATTACAGATAAGGCCATATGTGCTCTGTACTTGCCAGTCACCTGGATGTCAAGTTAGGGTCGTTCTTGTGTGTTAGTTTATAGTGCAACTTGTAATGTAATAAACGATTACCGCATTGAACAACTAGACTGGTTTAGCTCAGTTGGCAGGGCAGCTGGTTTGTGATGCACAGTGAGGCCAACAGTTAGGGTTCAATTCCCGTACAGGCTGAGGTTCTTCATGAAGGCGTTGCCTTCTCAACCTTGCCCCTCGTCTGAGCTGTGGTGATTTCAGGTTAAATCCCCTCAAAGGGGAAAACAGGATATGATCATCTGGGACTATGGCGAGTTTATTTATACTGGGTGGCACGGTAGCACAGCATTGTCGCTTCACAGCTCCAGGGTCCCAGGTTCGATTCCTGGTTTGGGTCATTGTCTGTGCGGAGTCTAAACGTTCTCCTCGTGTCTGCGTGGGTTTCCTCCGGGTGCTCCGGTTTCCTCCCACAGTACAAAGATGTGCAGGTTAGGTGGATTGGCCATGATAAATTGCCCTGCGTGTCCAAAGGAGTTGGTTAGGTGGGTGTGCTGGGTTACGGATAGAGGGCGGAGTTGTGGGTTTAAGTGGGGTGCTCTTTCCAAGGGCCAGTGCAGGCTCGATGGGCTGAATGGCCTCCTCCTGCACTGTAATGCGGGTTGCAGACAAACACTGTGGTTTAAAAGGTACAACAGGGGTCGAGGGGGGTGTGGGCTGCGGGGTAGTGTGGGGGGATGGTGGTGTGGGAGGGTGGCGGTGAGGGGGGGGGGGTGTGGGTTGATGTATCCACACATGTGTTATAGGGATGTGCAACTAAGCAGGGTCTCACTTGCTCGCTTGCTGCCGACCTCCACCTCGGTGACCTCCCTTTCCTCTGCGCCGCCGACTACGTTCAGTGCCCGCTGCTCGGGCATGGTGAGGGGCCGCACATCTGGTGGTCTTCCTCTGGTCATCTCCTGCTCCCGGCGGTTGTGCGCAGCCTTCTCCTGGGATGGGGGTGGGGGGGCAAAAACAACCAACGACAGTGTTAGACTGTCTGCCGCATGCAGCCCAGGGGTTGGGTAGATGATGGCACCCAATAAAATCTCTTCTCAGACTTCTTGTGTAGCACGGTGGTTGGCACCGTTGCTTCACAGCGCCAGGGTCCCAGGTTCAATTCCCAGCTTGGGTCACTGTGCAGAGTCTGCATGCTCTCCCTGTGTCTGCGTGGGTTTCCTCCAGGTGCTCCAGTTTCCTCCCACAAGTCCTAAAGACGCGCTGATAGGTAATTTGGACATTCTGAATTATCCATCCGTGTACCTGAACAGGTGCCGAAATGTGGCACTAGGGGCTTTTCTCAATAACTTCATTGCAGTGTCAATGTAAGCCTACTTGTGACAATAAAGATTATTATTAAGGTAAACAGTCTTAAATTCTCCAATCTATCTTCATAACTTAAGTTCCTCATCCCAGGAACTATTCTTGTCAATCTTTTCTGCACTCTCTCTAATGCCTTCACATTATTTCTGGGTGCGGTGCCCAGAAAGGAACAAGAAGATAAGGGGGCTGGAATCTCCGATTTTCAGGCTATGACCTGACACCGGCTTGGCAACGATGGCGTTTTATGACCGAAAATTCGGCGCAAAACGGGAACCAATCCTCCATTTGGTGGGGGGCTAGTAGATAGGCATAATGGGTGGGATTTACATTGCAACATTTTGCGAGATCACGTTAGATCTCACGAGACGTTGCGAGCCAGGTAGATACTGGGAGTGGGGTCTCCCGACTTTTATCGTCCACACTTTTATCAGCTGACTTTCAGGCACAGCGTGACAATTGGATCGCGCCCACAGGATAGTATCTGAATAGTGTAAATTGCAACAAGACCAAAGTGTAATAACTAGCAGCAATTTCATTCAAAAACTGAAGACCCTAATCTGTGAATTAAAAAAAGAAAATGCTGGAAATACTCAGCGAGTCTGTCAGCATCTGTGGAAAGAGAAGGAGAGCCAACCAGATTTTACCAACCCCTCCCCCCCACTCCCCCAAGGAACTTTTGAAGTTAATGGAGGACTTGGAAAATCAAGCATGTAACCTTCCCACTGCTTTCCTGTCCCCCCTCCCAACCTTTCTCCCATATTATAGGGGCAGTTCGGAGAGCACACACATTTATACTCCGCCTACTGGGCGGAGCCAGCTGGCAGGGATCTACCCCCCATAGCTGTAGTACAGGGGCCTTACCGTAATACCCTCATATGCAGTGCAGTATATACAATATAATACAACAGTGGTGACTACCACACCTCCCAACCTTTCTCCCATATTATAGGGGGTGTGGAAAGCATCAGGCATCCTGCTTGCACTGAAGCCAATTGAAGACCTAAAGAGAACAATTCATGGCCATTTAAGGCCCCCAGTTAGTCACTGCTGCTATTTTACGTGTGACAGGGGGAGGTGGAGGAAAATAATTCTCAAATTGCCACATTTTGTTTTCTCAGTTGAATCAATTGATCATAGCCTGGCAGCTTTCACTGTGTGGACTGCTGATTGCAAGAAGAGGAATAAATCCTTCACAGGGTGTCCTGTGTGCCCACTGGAGGTATCCCCCACAAGATCACCCCCCCCCCCCCCCACCAGTCACCACAAGATCACACCCCCCCTCCATCCCACACAAGATCACACTCCCCCATCATCAAACAAGATCATATCCACCATAAGATCACCTACCACAAGAAACGCTCGTCCCCCACAAGATCACATTTCCCTTAAGACCACCCCCCACCCCCCCGCAAGATCACACCCCCCATCCCCCAAAAGATCACACGCCCCCCCCCCCCCCCCCCATCTTTAGCCCTCCCCCATCCCCAGCCTTTTTAACCCGGCCTCCAAAACCCACGCTTTTTCTGAAATCATATTTAACACTCAATTAACAAATGCATTGAACGCATGTCAAGAACAAGGACTATTATGTCAGTGGAAGCTTTCACAATACAGTGAGGCATAACCTTTCTAAATTGAGGTTCATTGGCTCAATCAAAGGGAACATGATACAGTAGACAGCAATATTGATCCCTAGATCATGTTATAGAAGCAAACACTATTGATTATTGTCCTTCAAAATATTTTGTTAAAGAATTTTGTACAATAGCTAAATTTTGCACACACATTTAATGTATTTTACCACATAATAATCTAATTTTGGTGTCCATAAATAGCCACCAAGTAAATCATGGATATTTGATCTATTTAAGAATTCTCCTTTGATTTTTTTTAGAAAGACATATTTAATTCAGATTCAGCAACATAACATCACACAGCAGAAAAATAGAACATGTAGTCCATCATGCATGTGCCAGCTCTTTGAATCATAGAATTTACAGTGCAGAAGGAGGCCATTCAGCCCATCGAGTCTGCACCGGCCGTTGGAAAGAGCACCCTACTTAAGCCCCACGCCTTCACCCTATCCCCTTTATCCCTGTAACCCCACCCAACCTTTTTGGTCACTGAGGGCAATGTAGAATGGTCAATCCACCTAACCTGCACATCTTTGGACCGTGTGAGGAAACCGGAGCACCCGGAGGAAACCCGCGCACACAGCGGGGAGAACATACAAACTCCGCACAGACAGTGACCCAAGCCGGGAATCAAACATGGGACCCTGGAGTTGTGAAGCAACTGTGCTAACCACTATGCTACCATGTGATGTGTTGGGCAGGCTGGGTCGATGTGGACTGTACTTGATGCAATGTAGCGAGAGACAGACCTCCAACACTTGATAAGATGCAACACGATTTTATTTAACATCTTAACTACTATACATGTTTAACTGGGTTGACACTATGCTGAATTGACTGGAGACCTGATACTAGCCTAACCAGACTTACTAGCTACCACATGGCGTTTGCACTGGCTAGCTCACGGACTCTGACTGTCTCGGTGGCTGGATCCCGAGAGAGCAGGAAACCTAGTGTCCTCTGGCTTTATAGTGGTAGTGTCCTGTCTGGTGATTGGCTGCTCTGTTCTGTGTGCTTACTGGTCATCCTGTGTGTCAATCACTGCCTGTCCGCACTCCATTATACACATAGATGTATATTATGACACCGTGTTGCCTAAAAGAAGCTATCATAGACCCACACTGCTGTTCTTTTCCCAAATTGCTTGTTTTAAAGTATTGAATCTATTGCCTTCACTAGTTTAGTAAGAAGTCTTACAACACCAGGTTAAAGTCCAACAGGTTTGTTTCAAACACGAGCTTTCGGAGCACGGCTCCTTCTTCAGGTGAATGGAAAGGCTTGTTCCAGAAATGTTTATATAGACACAGTCAGAGATGCCCCGGAATGCGAGCACCTGCAGGCAAGCAGTCAAGGACATTCAGCCTCTGATCTCCGGGTCAGCATTCTACAAGGAGGCCTTCAGGAGACGCGACAACGCAAAATTGCTGAGCAAAAACTTATAGCTAAGTTCCGCACGCATGAATGCGGACTCAACCGGGATCTGGGATTCATGTCGCATTACATTCGGCCCCCACCAACAAGCCTGGACTTGCAGAGGCCTACCGACTGAACTGGCTTGGGACAATTCACACCTCTTTAACCTGGAGTTACCTCTCTCTCTGCATCTTTGATGATTTGATTGCCTGCAGGTGCTCGCATTCCGGGGCATCTCTGACTGTGTCTATATAAACATTTCTGGAACAAGCCTTTCCATTCACCTGAAGAAGGAGCCGTGCTCCGAAAGCTCGTGTTTGAAACAAACCTGTTGGACTTTAACCTGGTGTTGTAAGACTTCTTACTGTGCTCACCCCAGTCCAACGCCGGCATCTCCACATCTTCACTAGTTTAGGCACTGCATTCCAGATTATAATTAACTGAGTGAAAAATACCTGCTCTGAGGATGTTCCGCCAGCGGGATGCTCCGTTTTGCCGGCAGCCCGGGAGTTTCCCGACAGCGTGGGGCTGCCCCAAAATGGGAAACCCCATTGACCAGCCGGCGAAACAGAGAATCCCTGCCAGCGAGCTGAACCAGAAATCTGCCGTGGCGGGATGGAGAATCCAACCTTGTTGTTTCAGCAAATCTGCAAATACTCAGGTTACCTTATTTTGTTTCATCAGTTGAATCGATTAACCAGAAGAAACTTTCCTCAGTTTTTCACTGGAATATAAGAGAGAGATTTTTCATCACCTTTTCTAAAGTAAGCATTTGGTTGCTCTTGAGTTACACGCAGAATTTACCGGCTGTTCACACTGGCGCGATCTCTGGTCCCACCGACTGCCCATCCCCTCCTTAGGTTTACCCTTGGACAACGGTGGGACCAGAAGATTTAACCTTGGAAAGTGTGAGTTGATACACTTTGGAAGTATGGGCGGCCCGGTGATGCAGTGGTTAGTACTGCTGCCTCACGGTGTCGAGGACCCGGGTTCAATCCTGGCCCTGGGTTTCTGTCCATGTGGATTTGCATATTCTCCCCGTGTCTGCGAGGGCCTCACACCCACAACCCAAAGATGTGCAGGGTAGGTGGGGGCGACGCTAAATTACCCCTTAATTGGAAAAAAAAGATACACTTTGGAAGGAGTAGTGTGACAAGGAAGTATTCAATGAATGGTATGACATTGGGAAGTTCCGAGGAACAAAGGGACCTTGGAGTGTATGTCCATAGAACTCTGAAGATAGAAGGGCAGATAATAGGGTGGTGAAAAAGGCATATGGGGAACTTATCAATCGAAGCAAAGATTATAAATGCAGGGAGGCCATGATGGAGCTGTATAGAACTGTGGTGAGGTAACAGCTGGAGTACTGTGTGTAATTATGGATGGCACATTATAGGAAGGTTGTGATTACACTGGAGGGGGTTCAGTGGAGATTCACCAGGATGTTGCCTGGGATGGAACATTTAAGTTACGAAGAGAGGTTGGATAGGCTTGGGTAGTTTTCACTGAAGCAGAGAAACCTGAGGGGTGACATGATCGAGGTGTACAAGATTATGAGGAGCAAGGAAAGGGTGGATAGAGAGCAGCTGTTCCCTTTGGTTGAAGGGTCAATTATGAAGCGACACAAGTTCAAGGTGAGCGGCAGGAGGTTTGGGGGGATTTGAGGAAAAACCTTTTTACCCAGAGGGCGGTGACGGTCTGGAATGTACTGCTTGGGAGGGTGGTTGGCACGGGTTGCCTCACATCCTATAAAAAGTATCCTGATGGGCACTGGGCATGTCATAAAATCAAAGTGCTGGCAAATGGGATTAGATAGGCAGGTCAGGTATTTTTCATGCATCGGTGCAGATTCGATGGGCCGACAGGCCTCTTCTGCACTGTATTATTCTGTGATTATATCCCTGAAGGTCACCCAGTCATTCTCCATACAGTGAGTTTCCATTTTCCCTGTACACCGGAGACTCTCAGGTTTCACTGTGAGAGATTCCTTTATGACTGCCTGTTTGAGGATTGGAACATTGAGGCTCCTCTGGACTTTCATGCCTTGTGGAGTCCAGGGGTATAGATCTTGAAGTTTACCTTTGAAATGAAAAGATGATGGTCAGTCCAGCAGTCAGCACTGCACATGGCTTTTATTACATCCACGTCTTACCTGTCCCTCTGACAAGTGATAGCATTGTTGATCAGATCACAAAGCAATGGGGTGCATCCAAGACGTGCTTAATATTCAATTGTACTAATTGTCTAACATCCAAAAGGATTATGTTCAATTATAGTCAGTGTTTAATCATGTTAACATTCAATTTTGTAAATACTGAAACTAATCAGAGTCCTCATGGTAATTAGTTTTATGCATTTTAAATAAGTAGGGCTAGATATTTCTTAGAGTTACGGAGACTCCAAGAATCTGAAAAGGTGGCTGACAGAATCCAGATCTAGGCCTCAAGTCCCAGTCTGTGTCTAAGAAGTGAAAAAAATCTGTTCTCGTCGTTTTCTGTTGACACAACATTAAGTGTTCTCATTATAGCATTATTGATCCTTGACTGCTTTCTAAAACATATTGCTATCACAATGGAACTCCGTAAGTTCAGCATTTCATTGACAGCTCAAATGGGTGACTAAAAGATTAACTGTAATTGATTGTGGTTATGAGTAGAGGTGCGTGTTTTATAAAGGACTAAGTGCTTGAGGGAATTTAAATATATTGAATGGGCTTTCATGAATGAGAGTGTTCTTTATAGAGTGGTCTGTAATAGAAATTTTGAACATTATGTTATATCATCTCAGTATGGCTCCTTGGCTCTGCCCATATGGGATAGTAGATGAGGGGGTGAAAGCTAGAGGGCCTAATGTTTAACTGGGACAAAGACCCAGATAACCAAGCCAAGCCTTTACTACAGCCCATCTCAGAACTTGACAGCCTTTGTGATTGCCTTTGATCTGTGTCTAGATGTGGCAAGCCATTTTACATCCCACCACCACATTCCCCCCCCCACCCCCCACCCCCACCCCCACTGTCTGTGTGAGTCTACACATTCTACCCGGGTGTATGTGGGTTTCTTCCGGGTGCTCCGGTTTCCTCCCACAGTCCAAAGATGTGCAGGTTAGGTGAATTGGCCGCGCCAAATTACTCCTTAGTGTCCAAAAGATTGGGTGGGGTTACTGGGTTACAGGGATAGAGTGGAGGTATGGGCTAAAGTAGGGTGCTCTTTCCAAGGGCCAGTGGAGACCCGATGGGTCAAATGGCCTCCTTCTGCACTGTAGGGATTCTATGGATTCTATGATTAGTGATTAAAGTAGAATTTGATTAAGACACAATGGCTGATCTTTCATGGCAAGCAGGGTTCTTGGGATCATGGCTGTCTAGCCAACATGCGCTCTGGGAATGGAAACCTTAAGGCATTGCGGAGACACAGGAATATCCTCCCTTTCCTTCCATGGCTGCGTGGCAGACAGGAGTGAAGAATACAGCAGGAGCCAAAGAGTCAGAAGCCCTCATCCTTGGACATGCTGTGGGGCATCTAGCTTTCAGACATTGTCGATGGTCTCCAGAGGATGTTGGGTTGGAGAGAATTAGAGTATATGTTAGATTGTTGTTTAAATATAACGCGGGACCTTCAAACCTGTCAGCTGATGGCAGGCGGATGAATCAGCTCCTGACCCACCAGGTGATTCAGAGAGATACTTGCGAGGTGCAGAATTAAGTTGGCTCCAAGCGCAGGTTCACGTTATTCTTTTTTTAAATTTAGTGAACCCAATTTTTTTTTCCAATTAAGGAGCAATTTAGTGCGTCCAAGTCACTTAACCTGCACATCTTTGGATTGTGGGGGTGAAATCCACTCAGACATGGGGAGAATGTGCAAACTCCACACAGACAGTGACCCGGGGCCTGGATCGAACCCGAATATTCAGCGCTGTAGGCAACAGTGCTAACCACTACGCCACCGTGCCACCCATGTTCATGCCATTCTGGCCAGTGGGAAGGGTACTGCTGGAACTGCCCACTATCGCACTTAGATTTTAAAAAGTCAACATTTCTGCCCACAATCAGAGACAATTTGTTATACACAGGAAGGATAGTGTGGAATCCAAAGACATTATGACAACCGACAGGTGGAAATTACAGAAGTCAACTATTAGCAAGATACAGGAGTTTTCACAGGATGCCAAGATGAGCATATGCCTTTCGACGAAGTAGTTGCATTTATTCTAGAACATGTAGACGGCAGCGAGACAGATGTCAAGAGGATGAACACTATTCTGGCCTATGGAGTAAACTATTGTGCTGAAAGAGATGACAAGGATCAGAAGACTGATAATACAAAAGAGGAGACAGAATATTTGAAGAGAGAGATCCAGAATTTAGTGGGTGACTATTTCACAATGGAGGACAGAATGCCACATTAAGGGACAGTTGAATTAATATAGAGTAGACTCATCAAGAAGCAAAGGGTAGAAAAGGTTGAGAAAGATAATAAAACTTTGGAAGCAGCAATCATCTGGTTAATATCAACCAGATGTATGTTAGAAAGATGAAAATTAAAGACACGTAGCCACAGCAAAGGTTAAAATGCTGCTTGGAAGGAAAAGAAAATTTGATTGTGTGGTTAGCAACTTCCTGATTTTTATATGAATGACAGTGGCCTATAATTTCCTGGTTCCCCAGCATCGTATTTAGAGGGTACCTATGATATGCTGTGGAATCCCTCTAGGAAGTTCCCACGTAAGGGTTTATCCGGCAATTACCCAGAAGCGCTAACTTCCTTTGGGTAATTGTTTTTGGCTGGGAACCATCCGACAGAAGGGATTTAAATCGCTAACTTCAGATGGTCAACTTCAGCCAGTCCTCAAAGAGTTAGAAGGGAAAAACACTTTTGACTCCAGAGTAACTAAACACCTAGACGCAGCCTCTCAAGGGGCACCCCGCACATACACAACCTCCCCAGCAGATCCCTCACCTCCACCCCGACATGAATCATGCTAGGCAGCACGGTGGCACAGTGGTTAGCACTGCTGCCTCACGGCACCGAGGTCCCAGGTTCGATCCCGGCTTTGGGTCACTGTCCGTGTGGAGTTTGCACATTTCCCTGTGTTTGCGTGGGTTTCCCCTGTAACCCAAAGATATGCAGATGGATTGGCCACGCTAAATTGCCCCATAATTGGAAAAAGTGAATTAGGTCCACTAAATTTTTAAAAAATGAATCATGATAGGTCCCCCATGACGGGCACCTCGCGAAGAGAACCCACCGGAGGCAAGGTGCCCACCTGTGTCGGGAGCATTGCCAGGGAGTTCCTTGTCCGTGGGGGGTTGTAATGAACTCCAATTGGCTTTATTGGTTGGCCAATTGGAGTATGAGCTCCCTCAATGATAGCTCATTGAGGGAGCCCATATAATCACCTGTGTAGGCTTTGTGAGCCAGTCTTAAGTTGACTGGACAGCTAGCAGCACTGTTTGTAGCTGCTCCTGTAATATCGTTATTGTAAATAAATATTGGTGTGGTGATGGAACTCCTGCCTCCCGTGGATTACTACAGTGGCGACGAGGTAAACTAAGAGTTTTGCAGAGACCAGCTGCCGCACTCGGAGGGTAAGCCTTGCCATTTTAAAAATGCCGTTTTTTGGGAGATTAGAGGCATTCGACCCGGCTATTGAGGACTGGTCCCAGTATGTGGAGAGAATGTGTTACTTCTTCCAGGCAAATGATATACTGACGGAAGAAAGGAGACGGCTTATCCTGCTGTCGGCATGCGGAACCTCAGCTTTCGCCATTACACGTAGTCTAACTTATCCCGATGCACCGGACACGAAAAATTTCCAAGAATTAACGGAATTGGTGAAAGAGCACTGTGACCCAAAACCACCTCTCATTTTGCGTAGGTACAGATTCTACACAGCGAAGCAGAAAGACAGGGAGTCAGTCACAAATTTCTTGACCCGCCTGAGAAGGCTGGTGGAAAAATGTGAGTTTGGCCCGACGCTAAATGAAATGATTCGGGACCTGTTAGTGTGTGGTATAAACGACCTCACAATACAGAAACGCCTGTTGGCGGAAACGGAGCTAGACTGCAGGCAGGCGTTACAGCTCGCACTGTCCCTAGAAAAGGCAGCAAGTGGGGCGCAGGAACTACAGGGCACGCCAATGGAGGTAGATACCTGTGAGAGGGACTACCACAACGGGTCCTGCTACCAGATAGCCACTCTCAGGAAAAGCCTGAGGAATAGAGGGAAAAAGGAAAATGCCAGAACTGCCCCCAAGTCTGCCAGGACTAACTGGAGACAGAGGGAAGTACCGGCTGAGGCTCCCCCAACAGAGAAGGACCGTTTCTGGCACCAGACAGAGTGGGGTAACAGCGACAGAAACCCTAGAAGGAGGTGGCAAAAGAGGAATAGCAGGTGGGGACGCAGGGAAGTACACAACCTAGACGCCCCATCCTCCTCCGAAGGGGAACAATTATATAATATTGCAACGAAGAAAGCACAACCCATTAAGAATACCCCACGGGTGAACGGGCGGCCGACAATAATGGAAATAGACACGGGTGCGGCCGTATCAGTAATGGGAGTGGCAGCATTTACAAAAATCAAAGATGGACTCCAGCCACTAACCCTAACAAAAACATCGACGAAACTTAAAACCTACACGGGGGAACCCCTGGAAGTTCTAGGCACGACTCATGTACCCGTGGAATATGAGAAACAATTGCTCAGATTACCGTTGACTATAGTAGAGGGCTCCGGACCGAGCTTAATTGGACGAAACTGGCTGAAAGACCTAAAATTAGATTGGATGAAAATTTTCCAGAGTGGAAGCGGGCAGTTGAGTGGAGTACTCCAAAAATACCTGGAGGTCTTCCAGGAAGGTTTGGGGGAAATCATAGGCGCCAAAGCAACTTTGCACGTGGACCCAGAAGCCCTTCCAAAATTTTGTAAGGCCAGGTCGATACCTTTTGCATTAAGGAAGAAAGTAGATGACGAAATAGAAAGGTTACGGCGCGACGGCATTATCAGACCAGTAGTTCTCGGAATGGGCAGCGCCGGTGGTACCAATGTTGAAGCCAGACGGCTCGATACGTCTTTGTGGAGATTTCAAACAGACGGTAAACAAATACGCGCTGCTGGACAAATACACAATCCCGAAAATAGACGACCTATATGCCAAATTGGCAGGTGGGCTTTTATTCATGAAACTGGACATGAGCCACGCCTACCTGCAGTTAAAACTGGACAAGGACTCCCAGAAGTTCGCTACGATCAACACCCTGAAGGGCCTTTTTCGTTATACTAGGCTACCTTTCGGAGTGTCATCAGCCTGCGCTATATTCCAGCGTACGATGGAAAATATTCTGCAGGGACTACTGCAGGTGGTGATTTATTTGGACAATGTCTTAATCACGGGTAGGACAAACAGGGAACACCTAAGGAACCTGGAGGAAGTGCTCAGGCGTTTCGCAAAGGCAGGCGTACGGCTAAAAAGGGAAAAATGTGTTTTTCTGGCCCCACAAGTGACGTACCTGGGATATAAAGTAGACGAGTCAGGTTTACACCCACTAGAAGACAGAGTAAGGGCAATAAAAGAAGCCCCAGCTCCCACCACGGTCCAGGAGTTACGATCATTTCTCGGGTTGGTAACCTATTATGTAAAATGTATTGAAAATAGGGCGTCCATCCTAGAACCCCTCCACCAGCTACTAAAAAAGGGGCAAGAATGGAAATGGTCCGCCCGCCAAAACCGAGCATTTAAGGACATTAAGAAACAGCTGTCATCCGAAAATGTCCTAGAGCATTATGACCCAAGGAAGGAGTTGGTGGTCACTTGTGATGCATCCCCTACGGGGTAGGAACCGTCTTAGCCCATCGAGGAAGGAATGGGGAAGAACGGCCAATAGCCTATGCTTCGAGGACCTTGGCGATGGCTGAGAGGAAGTACGCCCAAATCGAGAAGGAAGGATTGGCGGTGATATTCGCAGTAAAAAAATTTCACCAGTATCTGTACGGGCGTAAATTCACCATAGTGACGGACCATAAGCCGTTATTAGGGTTATTAAAAGAAGACAAGTCAATACCCCCGATTGCATCAGCTAGAATCCAACGCTGGGCGTTGCTACTGGTGGCTTATAGATACGTTCTGGAGCACAGACCGGGAACGCGAGTAGCAAATGCAGATGCTTTGAGCAGACTTCCCCTCCCGGACACTCCGCCGCAAATATCAAAAGTAGAAGAGACAGTAATGACTCTAAATTTTTTGGGCACCCGACCAGTAGACGCACAACATATTCGGTTGTGGACGCAAGAAGACCCAGTTTTAGCCAGGATGAAGCATTTACTGCTAACAGGGGAACTGGAAAGACCAGTGGAGCCCCAGATGCACCCATACTGGAGCAGAAGGGACCAAATAACCGTAGAAGACGGTATCCTATTATGGGGAGCCCGGGTAATAGTCCCAGCTCAGGGCTGTCATGCAATCTTAACCGAGTTACATCACGGACACCCAGGGGTGTCTAAAATGAAGATGCTAGCTCAAAGCTATGTTTGGTGGCCAGTTTTGGACACAGACATAGCAGCCTTGGTACGTCGGTGCCAGGAGTGCCAACAAGGGCAAAGAGAGCCACCAGCGGCGCCATTGCACCCGTGGGAATGGCCAGGCAGACCGTGGACCCGCCTGCATATTGACCACGCCGGCCCTTTCATGGGCTCAATGTTTTTGGTGATAGTGGACGCCCACTCCAAATGGTTGGACGTCCACCAGGTAAACGTGGCAAGCACAGCATTGACAATTGAAAAGCTCAGGGCCTCGTTTGCAACACATGAACGTCCGGAGGTATTGGTGTCGGACAACGGAACGGCATTCACAAGTGGGAAATTTGGAAAATTCCTGAAGGAAAACGGAGTCCGTCACATCAAAACGGCCCCTTACCATCCAGCGACCAACGGCCTGGCAGAGAGAGCGGTCCAGACACTTAAAGCGGGACTCAAGAAGCAGCCGGCAGCGTCAATGGACACAAAGCTCTCCCGCTGGCTGTTTGATTACAGGACCACACCGCATTCCACAACGGGCATACCGCCAGCTGAACTCTTAATGGGAAGGCGGCTGCGAACGAGGCTGAGTCTCCTTTTCCCAAATTTAATGGGGAAAGTGGAGAAACAACAGGAGGCCCAATGCAAGGGGCATGATAATAGTCGGCAGCAGAGACATTTCCAGGTGGGGGCACCAGTTTGGGTAAAGAATTATGGGAATGGACCAACGTGGGTCAAAGGCACGGTAGAGTCCCAAACAGGGCCCATATCCTATGAGGTTTCGATAGGAGGCAAGGTGCTGAAGAAACACCTAGACCAAATAAGGGCAGCGGAACCACACCTGGAGGCAGGCGAAGCAGGACCGCCTCAAGCTGGGATAGCCCAGACGGAAAGGATACCCACAGCCCAGCCCCGAGCAATTTCTCCAGACCCCGTCATCCAGTCGTCAGAGTCGGAGATGGACACGTTCGACGAGGCCGCCGCGACACCTCTCCCCAAGGAGGAGGAAGAACAACCTCCAAGGATGTCATCAAGGAAAAGACGGGCACCTATAAGTTACACCCCGCCCACTTTGGAGAATGACCAAGCGGACGACACAGAGGTGACAGACCCAGACATGAGGAGCAGGAAGAAGCTCAGAAGAATACCAGCTGGCAGGAATTCCTCGGACCTTGAGGGGGGAGGGGTGTAATGAACTCCAATTAGCTTTATTGGTTGGCCAATTGGAGTATGAGCTCCCTCAATGATAGCTCATTGAGGGGGCCCATATAAGCACCTGTGTAGGCTTTGTGAGCCCGTCTTAAGTTGACTGAACTGCTAGCAGCACTGTTTGTAGCTGCTCCTGTAATATCGTTATTGTAAATAAATATTGGTGTGGTGACGGAACTCCTGCCTCCCGTGGATTACTACAGGGGTCATTGTTTTATCTATGTTTTCTTACATGGGTGCCTTTTTTACCGAATCTGTTGGTACGGTAGATTCATCTAGAGCCCAATCCACCAACATGATGTCGTGGGACTTTCCTCGTGGTTTTGCTCCGACTTAAGTGTCAAAAACTATGGCGGGAAAAACTGGCAGTGTAACTGGCGGGCTGAGTTGGCACTTAGCTAAGAATGGCAACGTTTTTGTCACATTGAAGTGTATATGATAATTGTTAAATTGTTTTTATGTGAAAACTTTTCAGCTTTGAATACTTTTTTTATCAACATCAAGTGCCACTTGATCTTGAAAACAGAAACTATAAAGCATAACTTGCATTTTACAAGATTAACTTAAAGGTCAATCCTATCATTAATTCTGATGTTATTTCATTGTCGTACAGTTATGATTTTGTAATGTATTTCAAATGAACTTATCTTATTTTTTTTTACGTTTTACTAGAGGTTCACAGGGAATGGGCATTTGGAATGGGGCTTTTTTTAAACTCACTAGACTGATGCAAGAGAATGTGCCTTTCATTATTACGCAAACTTTCCTTTAGGTGGCAATAGATATAAGTAAATGGCTTCAGCAGTGTAAAATCAATAAACAGAAAACAAATTTGAGATCAGCTTATGTAAAACTTACTTCATTTTTGTTTCCTACCTCTGCACATTCATTTTTTAAAAATAAATTCAGAGTACCCAATTCATTTTTTCCAATTAAGCGGCAATTTAGCGTGGCCAATCCACCTATCCAGCACATCTTTGGGTTGTGGGGCGAAACCCATTCAGACACGGGGAGAATGTGCAAACTCCACACGGACAGTGACCCAGAGCCGGGGTCGAACCAGGGACCTTGGCGCCGTGAGGCTGCAGTGCTACCCACTGCGCCACCGTGCTGCCCTTTTCTGTACATTCATTATCAGATTTTAGAATGAGGGTGAAAATAGGACTTCTAATCGCCATGCTTTCCTTGTAAGGTATCACTAAGTAAAACATCAGAGACAAAGGCCAGGATTCTCCCTTCACCAACGCCAAAATTGGGAAATGCGACTGGGCGGAGAATAGCTTCCAACGTGCGCAGGTGGAGGAGTCCATCCGTGTGCAGGAGCAGGGGTGGTGCCGATCAGACGTGCCACTCAGGCTGACACCACACGGGTGCCGTCCGTGGTGGAGGCATTGGGGGCGACAGTTTCGGCTATGGATCAGTCACCGTGTCCAAAGCCTGGGGCATTCTGTGCAGGTGGTGGGCGAGGCCCAGGACAAAGCTGCCCTCTCTCAGGCAGCCATGTGCCAGAGCCACCTGGGCATTGCAGCGGCGCTCCTTACCATGGTCCAATCGCAGCAGGCCATGGCTGTGAATGCCGGCAGCATTGCCCAGGTGCTGGCCGGCGTTGCACAGAAACTGGGCGGGGTGGCTCAATTCCAGATTGAGGTGACCCAGTCCCAGAGGGAGGTGGCCCAGACCCAGCAGGAGGTGGCCCAGTCACTGTCTGATGTGGCAGAGACCCACAGGCTGGTGGCACAGTCACAGCATGATGTGGTGCAGTCCCAGACGGAGATAGTTCGCTCCCTGTGCTCCCTGGCCGCAAACGTGCAGACCCTGGTCGAGACTAGAGTTGGCCTCCAGGACTGGCAGCAGCAGGCGGCGGGTGGGCCTCAGGGGATGGCTCCCGTCACACCCCCATCCAATGGAGAAGCCCGGGGCCATCGGGCACCCCGAGGGAGGAGGTGATGGGGCCTGTGCCGGTGACTTCTGCAGGGGAGGTGCTGTAACACCGCAGCACCTTGGCCTCCCCCCCTCCTGTCTCTGGTGCATTTGGTGGGCAGCGGGCAGAACAGGGCAGCACCACACCACCCGGGACAGCCGAGCAGCGGCTGGGCCAGCCAGGGCCGGTCGCCCCAGGAGATGTGAGCCAACGAGACCCTTTTCACAGGGTAGGAGTCACAGCAGTCCGCCTCCACTCCTGCTGTACCATCTGGGGAACCACCTAGGCGTAGTGTTAGGGCCCATAAGGCCAGAAAGTTAAACACCAGTTAGGTTGGCCTGCGTGCAGGGCATAGATTAGTTATAGGGGTAGGCACAGACTGTATATATTTCTCAACAATAAACACCTGTTTAAACCTGCCTCAGTGCTCCGTCTGATGGGTATGGATGTGGGCTGACTGGGCTGGCAGGGGGGGAGAGGGGGCAGGGGACCAGTGCAGGCCCCGTGGGTGGATCATCCTCTCCACCGTCCCTCCCACCCCTGCCCGCCCAACCCCTGCACCCCCACCCCAGGGATTCAACAGGACCATGTGATGGACTGGCCAGCTCGCATGCAAGTAAACACCCAGGTTGAAGGTGCTACTGTAGGCAGGAGTCATAGGTTGTCAAATTATGCAGAGCACCAGGGCTCATCGCAGATTGGGGTGTCATCATCCTCCATCCCATGGACCAGACCCGCTGTCACTGCCAACCCACGGTTCCCAGCTCATAGCGCCGCAGGTATGTATAACGGAGGGATATGCGAGTGGGCGGATTGGCGGTGTGGGATGTAGGGGAATGTGGGTTCGGGATGTAGGGGATGTGGGTTCGGGATGTGATGTCTGTGCCCTCACCAGATCCATGACCCCCTCTCCACCCCCTCTCCACCTTCTCCCTCCTAGTCAGTGAACCTGGAGGCGATCAGAGTGTCCCGTGTGCGATGGCCCTGGCGATGAGTCGTGCAGCCTCCGCTGCCTGCCCGTGTTAGCTTTACCTGTTGCTCAGACCTCAAGTGCCAAAATTACCCCAGAAAGTTAAAGTACTTCAAACTGTAAGCAACAGATTAAGCTGACTGTTTCACATTGCTACCATGCAGTGGCAACGTGAGTAGTCTTCTCCATTAACAGGATACTGCAGTCAAGCCAAAATGACATTTTGCCTACCATTCAAATTAATAATGCAGTATATGCATTTTGGTGACGTTGCACTGCCAGGTATGTAGGCTATATGTCCCAACGACTGGCGGATCAACCAAACAGTACATTCCTTTGGCTGTTAAGAATTGCCGGGTACTGACTGTACTCAACCAATCCATGCTTGAAAAACTCAGAACATAATGGGCTGGATTCTCCCACCTTGCCCACCGTAATAACGCCATGGGCAAACCACATGCTTTGGAGAACTCCATTGACCTCAGGCAGGATTTTCCGGTCGCCGGGCGGACGTGGCCGGAGAATCCCGCCCAATGTCTAGCGTTATGTGATTCCACAATCGGCAGTACTTGCTGAACAATCCAGAGTGTGCCACAATTACATGATCCACCAAATTAAGATTGTCACTTGGGCTTGCATTGTAGATCACGAGTAGTTATGTATATTCATATGCAAGGACCTGTCCCTTCAGGCAAAAGGAATATATCCAGACTTTGAGATTCTCCATTTCAGAGACACAAGTGCTGACGCCGAGAATTAATCAGTGGTGTTCTACAACTACGGAATCGACACCGGTCCCTGTCATAATATACATCCATGTATATGATGGAGTGCAGACAGGCAGTGATTGACACACAGGATGACCAGTGAGCACACAGAACACAGCAACCAATCACCAGACAGGGCACGACCACTATAAAGCCAGAGGGCACCAGTTTCCTGCTCTCTTGGCATCCAGCCTCTGAAACAGTCAGAGCTCGTGAGCAGCAGCCAGTGCAAACACATGTGGTAGTCAGTTAGTCTGGTCAGGCTAGCCTTAGGTCTCCAGTCAAGTCAGCATAGGGTCAACCCACAGTTAAGCATGTAATATAGTTAGATGTTAAATAAAATCATGTTGCATCTCATCAAGTGTTGGAAGCTTGTCTCTCTCTACTCTGCATCAAACGCAGTCCACAAAGACCCAGCTTACCCAACACATCATGGTACCAGGTCTGGATGTTGAGAATTGACAGACTCACCTTGAGGTAATTTGAGTTGACCAGCAATCAGCCATCCGGTAACATGGACAGCGTCCGCCCTCCTCCGCAGCTCCGCATCGCCGGCAACCTCGGTGCTAACTGGAAGATTTTCAAACAGAAGTTCCAACTCTATCTTGAAGCCACCGACCTCGAGGCCGCATCAGACACCAGGAAGATCGCACTATTCCTTTCTACAGCCGGTGACCACGCTATCCACATCTACAACTCCCTTACATTCGCTGCAGGCGAAGACAAGACGAAATTTAAACGGTCCTGCTGAAGTTCGACAGCCATTGCGACATTGAGGTCAATGAGAGCTTTGAACGGTACGTTTTCCAGCAGAGGCTTCAGGGTAAGGATGAACCTTTTCAGTCCTTTTTAAAAAAAATTTAGAGTACCCAATCATTTTTTCCAATTAAGGGGCAATTTAGCGTGGCCAATTCACCTAACCTGCACATCTTTGGGTTGTGTGGGTGAAACCCACGCAGACACGGGGAGAATGTGCAAACTCCACACGAACAGTGACCCATGGCCGGGATTCGAACCTCAGCGCCGTAGGCAGCAATGCTAACCACTGTGCCACCGTGCTGCCCTTTTTCAGTCCTTTTTGATCCACCTCCGCATCCTCGTGCAGTCATGTAACTATGACTTGACAACTGATTCCATGATCCGGGATCAGATCGTTTTCGGGGTCCACTCCGATTCCCTTCGCCAGCAGCTCCTGAAAGTCAAGCAGCTCACCCTCACCATTGCCATCGAAACGTGCGCACTCCAGGAGCATGCTAACAATCGGAACTCCCACATCAGGGCGGCAGAAACAGCAAAGCTAAACCCCCACGGGGCAGAACGGATGCAGGCTATCACACAAATGCAGGGCCTGAGTCTTGATGAGAGTGGCCATTTCGCGCGCTTTTTCCGGGCTCCAGCCACGACCGAGGGGATGGCTAGACCAGCCTGCGCAGGTCCGTATGTCATTTATGGAACGCACCGACATCGGCGTCATGACGTGTCTGAATTGTGGCTCCGCCCATTTAAAGCGGCAATGTCCGCAAAATCATGACGCTGTCTCCAGTGTGGCAAGCTTGGCCACTACGCAGCCCTTTGTAGATCTGCTCCACTGCCCAGCGCCCAGCGATCCCAGGCACGGCGCAGAAGCATCCGTTCGGTACAGCAGGCCGTGACAGACTCCGACCTTGACAGCCCACCAGATCCTGACGCCGAGTGCCTCAAATCCCCATTCTGGGTGGGCATCATTACTAAGCATGCGCTGCCTCTTTCAAAGATGGTGAAACACCTCCCAATCCTGAGCGTTGATCCGGATGGCGAGTGGTGTGCTATCCTTACAGTCAACAAGGCTCGCATCCATTTCAAGCTGGACACGGGCGCTTCAGCAAGCCTCATTTCAAAATCTGACCTCGACACCATCCGCGTCAGACTAAACATTCTTCCACCAGCCTGCCAGCTCCTTGACTACAATGGCAATGCTATTTCTGCCAGTGGCTCATGCCAACTTGGGGTATCCAATAGGTCATTGAAGGCGACGCTGCGATTTGAGATCGTAGGACCTGACAGAGCCTCCCTGCTCGGTGCTCAGGCCTGCAAACTCCTGAACCTGGTTCAACAAGTCCACACCATGTCATCCTCACAGGCGACGGCCTCACCTGATGAAAACTTCCAGGCTCAACTCGATGACATCATAGCGCAATACCATAGCGTGTTCGAAGGTATGGGCACACTCCCTTACCGATACAAAATCCTACTGAAGACAAATGCCACCCCTGTGGTTCCCACACCGCGTCGGGTGCCGGCACCCCTCAAGGACCGCCTCAGGCAGCAGCTGTTGCAAGACCTCCAGGACCAGGGCATCATATCAAAGGTCACGGAACCCACGGACTGGGTTAGCTCCATGGTTTGCGTCAAGAAGCTGTCAGGGGAACTTCGAATCTGTATCGACCCCAAAGATTTAACCGCAACATCATGAGGGAACATTACCCGATACCAAAACGAGAAGAGTTAACCAGCGAGATGGCTCATGCCAAATTCTTCACGAAGCTGGACTCCTCCAAGGGGTTCTGGCAAATACAGCTGGACGCGTCCAGTCGCAAGCTGTGCACATTCAATACCCCGTTTGGTCGCTACTGCTACAACCGAATGCCCTTTGGCATCATCTCTGCCTCAGAGGTATTTCACCGCATAATGGAACAAATGATGGAGGGCATCGACGGGGTGCGAGTATACATCGACGATGTCATTATCTGGTCCACAACACCCCAAGAACACATCGATTGCCTCAAGCGGGTGTTCCACAGGATCTACGAGCATGGCCTCCGACTCAACAGAGCCAAATGCTCATTCGGTCAATCAGAAATCAAATTCCTTGGCGACCACATCTCACAGCAAGGCGTGCAGCCGGATGCTGACAAGGTTTCAGCAATCAACGCCATGAAGACCCCAGAGGACAAGAAGGCGGTACTCTGCTTTCTCTGGATGGTCAACTTCCTTGGGAAGTTCATTCCCAACATGGCGTCCCACACCACAGCCCTCCGCCATCTCGTCAGAAAATCGACGGATTTCCAGTAGCTACCCGCTCATGAGAAAGAATGGTGTGAGCTGAGAGCAAAACTCACCAAAGCCCCGGTGTTGCCATTTTTCAACCCCGCCAAGGAGACAAAAATATCCACTGACGCGAGCCAGGATGGTTTTGGGGTGGTGCTCCTCCAACGGGATGACTCCTCCTCCTGGGCCTCAGTTGCATATGCCTCTGGAGCCATGATGGCCACTGAGCAACGGTACGCTCAGATTGAGAAGGAATGCCTGGGCCTCCTTACGGGAATCGACAAGTTCCATGACTATGTGTATGGCCTCCCCAAATTCACGGTTGAGACGAACCACAGGCCATTGGTTCACATCATCCAAAAAGACCTCAATGACATGACGCCACGGTTACAACGCATCCTTAACAAGCTACGCCACTACGATTTTGACCTGGTCTACACCTCGGGCAAAGAGCTCATTGTTGCAGATGCACTTTCCAAGTCTATCACCACACCGTGTGAGCAGACCGACACTGTCTGTCAAATAGAAGCACAGGTGCAATTCTGTGCCTCCAAATTCCTGGCCTCTGATGAGGGGGTCATTCAAATTAGTGAGGAAACGGCCAGGGATCCTCTGCTCCTGAGGGTGATGCAGCACCTCACGAATGGCTGGCAGAAGGGACAGTGTCCCCAGTTTTACAATGTCAAGGACGATCTGACGGTGGTATATGGCATCCTCATGAAGCTTGACAGAATTGTGATCCCGCAGAGCATGCGAGATTTGGTGCTCGGCCAAATCCACGAGAGTCACCTGGGGGTCGAGAAATGTCGCCGTCGAGCTCGAGAAGCAATCTACTGGCTGGGCATCAGCCAGGACGTCGCCAACACAGTCCTCAATTGCCCTACGTGTCAAAAATTTCAGCCGGCTCAGCCTAAAGAAACTCTACAGCAACATGAGATGGTGGCCTTCCCATGGTCCAACGTCGGTGTTGACCTGTTCCATGCCAAGGGGCGTGACTATGTCCTCCTAGTAGACTACGTTTCCAATTACTCCAAAGTGGTCAGACTGTCTGACCTCACGTAGGTGGCAGTGATCAAGGCATGCAAGGAAACTTTTGCCAGACATGGGATACCACTCACGGTGATGAGTGACAATGGCCCCTGTTTTTTCAGCCAGGAGTGGTCAGAATTTGCCCGGCTATACAACTTTCGGCATGTCACATCCAGCCCCCACGACCCCCAGTCGAATGGGAAGGCCGAAAAAGGGGTCCACATCGTCAAAAGATTATTATGTAAGGCTGCTGACTCAGGCTCCGATTTCAACCTGGCACTGTTGGCATACAGAGCGACCCTTCTGTCCACTGGGTTGTCTCCAGCGCAGCTTCTCATGAACTGCACACTGCGAACAATGGTTCCAGCCATCCACATTCCAGACCTTGGCAACTCCCCGGTCATACAGAAGGTGCAGCAGTCTCGGGCCCAATACAAATCGGCATACGACGCCCATGCCACATGGAGCTTCAGACTCTGATGGGTGCTGTGGAGGAGAGGCAATGCACCCTGTTTGCCAGGTTGGGAAGGAGACTGCCACCTGCCACCGTAATCCGGGCCTGGGTGCAGATGGCAGAAGCTGTGAGTGTTGTGGGACCCACCACCAGGACCAGGTGATGGTGTCGCAAGAAGCTGCATGACCTCCTCAGGTGGCCAGGATGACTAGCCAGCACTATGCCACTGGCACCAACCCCCATCCCACACGCCTGTAACCCCCCACCTACCTGGAGGGTGACTGTCTCCTCACACCCCACCCTGTGCCACATGGCAGCACCCATACCAACCTCCATGACTGGACACCATGTTCACAAATGCCACCACCAGCCCACTCTCTATGCTGCCTGAGTCCGACTGCCTAACACTGTGCATTTTCTGTTTCCCCCGAGGTGAAGGAGGCACATAGCCACAGGGAGAGAGAGAAGACTGGATGGGGCACACCGGACCTGTGGTCCCTCACTGTCGTGGAGCGGCAGCCACTGGACTTGGTCAGTGGACCCGGTGAGAGGGCAGTCACTGGGGCGCAGTTCGGCATCGGGGAACCGGGTGAGTTGTGGTATCCCTCCAGCATGCATGACACAACCCACACACAACCCCAGCATCCCACTTCATCCACACAACCCTACCTTCCCCACACCACCTCCACCCCCTCCCACACAACCCCAACCCCCCACCTTGCCCACACAACCCCACCTCCCCCACACCACCGCATCACCCCAACCCCCCCCACCTTCCCCACACCACCTCTACCTTCCCCACAGCACCTACCCCATCTCCCACACCACTCCTACCCCCACCTCGCCCCACACAACCCCACCTTCCCCACACCAGCCCCACCTTCCCCATACCAGCCTAATCGCAGCACCTCACAACCCCACAACACTCCAACTCCACAACCCCACCCCACCCCCACACCACAACCCGTGATCCAACCATGCGTCATGTCTAGCAATGAGATGGGCCCTTCTGTTGTCCTCCAACCCCTCCACAAACCCAAGACATGTCCAGCGTGAAGGCGGCAATGGACATTGATGCGGGCCCGAAACACCAGCCCGGAGCATGAGTCTGGGGACAAGACCAACCTCCTGTCACAGCTGTCTCCAATACCCTCCAACATCCCAGAGACACTCACCTCGGTTGGGCATGTAGTGAAGAGGCTCCGGGGGCACTATCTGGTACACATCACACAGATACAGTGGTACATCACGTGGAGGTGATGAATCTTCGATGGCATGCCCGGTCTGTCAGGTCCTCCAATGACAGGCGCTGTCGGTACACACAAGGCCTAATGCGGCACCTCCTTCCCATCTCCTCCTCGGCCTGTTGGGCATCCGGCACTCCATCCTCACCATCTGGCTTTTGTTCCTCTGGGACAGGCTCCGCTGCTGCACGGTGCTCCCCAAGCAGCTCCTGCTAGTACAGCCTCAGTGCATCCCCAGGGCTGCGGAGGCCAGGATGATGCCAACCATTCCTGGTTAAATTCCATTGTCTGCAGGGGGTGAAAGGCAGACTGTTAGCATGGTGTGTCTGTTCATGTTGATATTTTAGTCTTCTGATATTTTCATATATAAAGCCTTCAGTAAAAATATTTTAAAAAAATTGTCAGCATGCTGTGTACCCCCTTGCCCAGCCAGGTATAACAGGCTGCACGGTGGCCCCGGCCTGCACTGCAGCCTCTGTCCCTGCATAAACCCCTCACTCCACCCCCGTCTCCACACCTACCCAATGCCGTTCCCTCTGGCACTACACCCTCCACACCGCACCCCAGGCCCTGTAGGTGGCCTGCATTGTGGGGTCTCTGGCCCCAGCACTCATCCAGAGGTACGCTCTGAGGCCCCCGTTTGAAGGCCTACTGTAGGGGCTACCATGGGTGTTGCCCTTGGATGAGCTGCGCGATGCCCTGCCGGTGGACACCCAGTTGTGCATGGGGTGGGGAGGAAGTTGGTAGTGTTGAGGTGGGCTGGAGGGAGGAGTTGGGAGCGGATGTTGTGGGTGGAGGTGGGGTGGAGGGATGGATTGGGGGTGGGAGTTCAGGGGTGGACCCATACAGCCGGTGTCGCTCTACGCAACCACGGACATGCTGAGTGGTCAGTGGGGTGCGCAGCAAGGTGGCTGGCTACCTTGCATGCCGCGACAATGGCAGCCTGTGCCTGCACACCCTCTACTCCCCTGCTACTCACCCCAGTCCTGGCACACCCCACCCACTCCCACACCTCCTACCCCACTCCCAGCCAGCCATGCCAGTCAGAGGACTAGCAGCCAGTGGTCGAGACTCTGGGAACATGTCCTATCGCCATTTTTCTACCTCAGCAGCTACTGTAACTGTTTCCCGATTTTTAAAACCACAAGTGAACCTCGCTGTTGGCAATTCCTCCTGGTGGAGGCAGAGCATCGCGGGAGCCCCAGAGAAGACCGGGACAGGCCCATTAATGATATACCAATGGCGTCCACTGTCCATTTGCTGTCGAGGCGCCGGAGCGTGGCATTCCATCAGGTGCCCGATTTTCGGCTGACGTGCGACTCTGCCTGATCGCATTTTCCAATTCCCGCATTGGGTGACAAAGATTCCCACCCACATCATATTTGAATAAACAAAAGGCTGGGTGACAATCGCTTCCTGGTGCATTTGCTATGACAAAATCTGGACCAATCAGTGTCAACTTTTCAAACAATTGGAACCGCTTTTCTCATGTAGTATAAATTGTTCTCTGTCGAAATTTGGCATTCTTGCATTTGTCCTGATGACTGCATGTCTCTTTTTTCAGCAATAATCAAATACGGTAGCATTGTGGATAGCACAATCGCTTCACAGCTCCAGGGTCCCAGGTTCGATTCCCGGCTTGGGTCACTGTCTGTGCGGAGTCTGCACATCCTCCCCGTGTCTGCATGGGTTTCCTCCGGGTGCTCCGGTTTCCTCCCACAGTCCAAAGATCTGCAGGTTAGGTGGATTGGACATGATAAATTGCCCTTAGTGTCCAAAATTGCCCTTAGTGTTGGGTGGGGTTACTGGGTTATGGGGATAGGGTGGAGGTGTTGACCTTGGGTGGGGTGCTCTTTCCAGGAGCCGGTGCAGACTCGATGGGCCGAATGGCCTCCTTCTGCACTGTAAATTCTATGATCTATGATCTATGATCTAAGATGTAAATAAAAATGCTTTTAGAAACATAAGGAATCTAGTATTCAAGTAAACATATTTCAGTTTAAGGAGCAGTTAAAGAAAATGAAGGATGCTATTAGAGAGGCTGAAAGGTTAATGGCAAAATTGAGGTTAGACAATTGTGCAAGTAACGGGAAAAGCTTTTTAATTTATATGAAGAGTCACAGAACTGTCCCAGACTGTATTGGGCTCTTGGTGGATGTTCAAGGAGGTTATAAATGACTTACTGGGTGTGGCAGAAATATGAAATAAGTGCTTTTCACTGATCTTCACTCTTGAAAGCAATGTTTGACTATTGGAATTAAATATTTTAAATATTAAAACAAATAATATTAAAATGGATATCATATTGTTTCAGGTAGAACTGAGAACTTGAAAATAGATAGAGCAGCCAGGCTGGATGTTTGCCATCTGAGGATCCTCAGATGTGTAGAGAATGTGCATTGTGAATCTCTTAACATCTATTTTTAATAACTCACTGTTCCCATAGATGGGAGGGAGACTAATGTAGCCCACATCTTTAAAAAAGACGACAGGCTGGACAAGGAAAACTATGGGCTCCAGGATAACATTACTAATAGGAAAGATACTTGAGGGAGAAAAGGGGTGGAATACAAAATTATTGGATAGAGAAGGACATATATGGGACACTGAGCATAGCTTCACAAAAAGGAGGCTATACCTTACAAATCGGAGTGTATTTTTTAGGAAGTCACCAAGGAGGTGGATGAGGAAAGACATTGCCTACTCAAACTTGTTAAAGGTTTTGAAAGGTACTGCATAAGAAGCTTCTCTACATTATTGAAGCCTCTGGTATTATTGGTAATACATGTCAGTACAGAAACACATCAGGAGAGCAAAGCATGGGGGCAGCATGGGCGCAGTGGTTAGCACTGCAGCTTCATGGCACCGAGGTCCCAGGTTTGATCCCAGCCCCGGATCCCTGTCCGTGTGGAGTTTGCACATTCGTCCCATGTTTGCGTGGGTTTCGCCCCCACAACCCAAAGATGTGTAGATGTGCTATGCTAAATTGCCCCTTAATTGGAAAAAATGAATTGGGTACTCTAAATTTATTCTTAAAAAGGAGAGCAAAGCATTTAAAAGCAGCACTGGAACCAGACGACAATGTTATTACAGACAAAAACAGAGGTATGGAAAATTCAAACTGCAACATCATCTCTAAATCAATACAACGGGTGAAGCAGCAGGACCTGAGGTTTTCCAGACAAGTTTATAGGTTAAGTACCTGCATATTTATACGCATGATAATTGTGTGTTTAGTCTTTTTTGCAGATGTTCAATTAGTTCATGAATTTAAGGTCCTGAAGATATGGGAGCGAGCATCAGGAAAGATAAAAACAAACTCCCAAAATGATGAAGCTGATTAGTTAGTATGTGTTTTTATTTCCGAGGTCAGTATTAAGTTTATTTCTGGTAAGTATAAATAGTGGTTTAATAATTCGAAGGATTTTTCCACTGTTTTAGTCTTGGTGCAAATTAGTGCGCGGTTAAAGAAAAAAAATCTTACGACAAACTTAGAAGTGGGTGTAAATAATTGGAATAATCTGGGCTGAGCTATTTTTTAAATATATTTTTATTGGTTTTACATTTATACATTATGCCCTTCTCCAGGGTTATCATGCCATACTACAGAAGGATTTCAATAAATAAAGTGGGTATACAAGACGGAAACAAATCAAAGGAAACAAAATTACACAACAAATGGATAAGTATACACTCAAATGTAAACTATGTGCAGGTGTGGTGGCCTCTTTGTTTGTGCCCTTGGTGGTCAGTTGCTGCAACAGCAGTACTTAGGTTATGTACCTGCCTGGTACTAGAACATATCGGGTTTGGGGGGGCGCATATGGTGTCCGCCTTGGTGTTGCTATTGCGGTTGTGCGTGTCCCCACTGCTTGTCCCTTCTGGCTCCATGTGTTTTGCCACCCCTCTCAGACTCCCTCTTTTCCTCCCTGCTTCCTTCCCCCCTTCCTGCCCCCTCCCCCCTCCTTTCCTCTCCCCCCACCCCATTGAGACTGTCCAGAGTGAACACGCCAGCAGTAGATGCCTCTGTCTTGACTCTTCCCACTTCAGATTCATTGGGCATTTCTATGTCCTGCAGACAGGTGGGAGCGGACGAAATAACAAAAGGCCTGTCAGCTGTTTAATAAAAGTGGAGTGAGCTGGCCAAATGGCAATGAGCCTCAACCCCCTCCCACCACCACCATTTAATATTTAATCTGGGTTGCATGGAGCCCACACCCGGCATATCATCTAGCCCTGGAATCTTTTACATTCCCCAAATCAGTTTAACAAAAGAGATCATCAAGAGCTCATTGAAGGATGTCTTAATTTGTTGGTGGGGGTGCACAAGCTGCAAACCAGGTTCATGGAGGAAGAAGCACATTGGGGAGCCAGTAATGTTCACTTCAACAAATTAGGTGGGCATTTAAAAAGGAAAAGGGCTCGGAGGGTCTCTCTACCATTGGCACACAGGTCAGTGCAGGTTATGGTGCGAGCGGTCACAAAAAGCTTGGGCATGGGAGGAGATTTTCACCCTCCTGGCATAAAAGGAGAGGGCAAGGCTTCCAAACACACTCTAAGTATGGCAATATCTGGCAATGCAAGGCAACTCACAGAATTTGGGTCCAGTGTTGATGAAGAGCGACATCCTCTGGGCAGAACTGTGCATTAGGCGGGCAATGGAGACGGTCGATGGACTTCCACTCCTTCAACGTTCAACTGGTACAGGTCTGTCACAACAATACAAGCTTCCCTTATGTGTGTGCTCACTTTCCTGCGATACATCTTCATTCACCCACCATCTCAAACAACTGCATGAATGGAATTTGGGAAACAAACTCTGCCCCTTGTAGAGATACCCATGGGAGCCCCAGACAGATGCAGAGAGGTGATCCAACCAATGCCACATGCTCAGCAAGCTGCCAAGCTTTTGAGGAAGAGTTCTGATGCCTCAATCAGGCTGCTGGGGCCCTGCAGTACACACTTGTAAAGGCCTCAAGTATTGTGATTGCCTGCTGAACTTTCCTTAACATGACCCTCAGAAAGGTGTGGGCTTTGAAGACAGTGATGCACTAGTTGGACACAGTTTATCACAGGAAGAGGAAGAGCATGAGGCAGAAGAGGAGAAGGAAGAGAAGGAGGAGGAAAGTCCAGAATAAAGTACCCCAGCTGCACAGTGAGGTGGTTGGGCCTGGAGAGGCATAATGGTCTTGCCAGAATACCATCAATGACGGGGATCATCTGGCTCAGGGACATTATAGCTGAGCCCCTTTAACCCACAATGAACAGCATAGCAGAGGCCTTCTTCTGAGATGTCCATAAGAGCACTTCCATTGAAGATGCAGCCTGAAACAGCTTTCCCGTACCAGCCTCCCCGGACCGGCGCCGGAATGTGGCGACTAGGGGCTTTTCACAGTAACTTCATTGAAGCCTACTCGTGACAATAAGCGATTTTCATTTTCATTTCAAACAGCTCAACTCTTACACCCAAAGAAGGATGCACATCTGCCCAGAGGTTTCTATGTCACTGATGCACCCTTTCAACACGTAATCCCGTTTTTCCTACACCTATGTTAGTAAACGGCTCACATTTCTGGCTTCACGTGCCAATATATGCATGGTGCATCAAAAGACAAAAAGTGCAAAGTTACAGGCGTTCGACATCCCTATCACCAACCTAATGCTCTGCCCAACCCAGTGGCCTCTGCTTTTGGTTACTTCTATGCGGTGCTCCCCCTTGCATTCCAATTGCTGCTGCATATGGCCACTCTCTTTGTGGAGGAGCTGATGCATTCAAAGCCCTGAGTCATGCTAACACACACTAGCTAAATGGACTCCACCATTGTCAGCCCATGATTACACATTATCTCAGGAACGCTGATATGTTGGTGAACACCTATCGCTGCTGGTCTAGGTGGGGCCTCCTTTCTTGTTGCTTCACATCTTGTCTGCATCTTCAGCTAACTGAGCATGGCTATGTCTGTCCTTCATCCTCCGATGAAAAATCCCCACAGCTACCTACCTCTTCCTCTCTCACATCCTCCCGCATACTCATGACATGCTCATCGCACAATCGTGTGCCAAGTCCCACCATAGTGCATTATCTACACTGGGGTAGGATGCGTTTGTACAGCGTGATGGTGCTTGATCTGAGGGCTGCTCGGCTAGACCTTGGCTTAGTGATGGTGTAGGAATTGGGCGTTGCACCTCAGTATCTGCATCTATGGGGGAACAAGAAGGCCTCATGAAGTCTAATCTCTTTTTCTATAAATTTAGAGTAACCAATTCATTTTTTCCAATTAAGGGGCAATTTAGCGTGGCCAATTGACCTACCCTGCACATCTTTGGGTTGTGGAGGCAAAACCCACGCAAACATGGGGCGAATGTGCAAACTCAACACGGACAATGACCCAGAGCCAGGATCGAACCTGGGACCTCGGTGCCTTGAGGTAGCAGTGCTAAGTATTGTGCTGCCGTGCTGCCCTTGAAATCTAATCTTGGGAGGGCAGATACCTTTGCAATGCTGAGGCTTCCCAATTCAGGTCAGTCTCTGGCCTGCTGTTGGATGGACTGGAGTGCCATGTACCCCCTTGATCTACAAATTTCAGTTTCTATTCACCCTTTCCACCAGAGCTGCCTATCTTACCCTCCCTGACTTACTCATGATCAACGACTCCAACACTGTCCTATACTCTTCTAATGTGCTGATGGTGCCAGAAGAGAACCTCTTCACTTTTCTGGGCCCCCTGACGGGCGTTATGTGCCTGATTCTCCTGCAAGGTAAAGAAAAAGAGTATTGTACTGCCATGGTCTATGGACAATGCAAATATTCCAGCTGCACAAGGAACTGCATGTATCAGTGCTGGCAGATCCACAGTAGGATTCTGGCTCTCAGATGAGGTCACTAAGTACCCTGGGCACATATTCAGGAGTAGCATGTGCTTTCTTTTTTTTAAAATAATTTTTATTGAAAAATTTTGAATTTATACAACAGCATCAAACCATACTAAAATACCAACGATAACAGTAATAACAACAATCATGAACCTTCGCCCCTCCTCAATGAACAACCCAACATATTAACAACAACTTAAGTTAACCCAGTGTTAAGTTACGTTACCGTAGCGAAAAAAATATAGAAACTGTAGTTAGGAACACCCCCCCTTGCTGGACTCCCCGAACACCTGTCCTCACCCCCAAAGAACCTACTCACCCTAGTCCCGGAGATGTGGGCCCGGTGCAGCACCTTAAATTGGATGAGGCTAAGCCTTGCACATGAAGAGGAAGAGTTGACTCTCTCCAAGGCATCCGCTCAAGTCCCATCCTCTATCTGCTCCCCTAGTTCCCCCTCCCATTTAGCCTTCAGCTCCTCCACTGACGACTCCTCCACCTCCTGCATTACCTTATAGATGTCAGACACCTTCTCCTCTCCGACCCACCCCCCGAAAGCACTCTGTCCATCGTCCCCCGCGAGGGCAGCAAAGGGAATCCCTCTACCTGTCGCCTAGCAAACGCCTTTACCTGCAAGTATCTGAACATGTTCCCTTGGGGAAGCCCAAATTTATCTTCCAGTTCCCCCAGGCCCGCAAACCTCCCGCCAATAAGCAGGTCCCTCAATTTACTGATGCCCACCCTTTGCCACCCCTTAAATCCCCCATCCGTGTTCCCCGGGATGAAGCGATGATTGCCACCCAGTGGAGCCTCCATCGAGCCCCCTGTTTCCCCCCTATGCCATCTCCACTGTCCCCAGATTCTTAGGGCCGCCGCCACCACCGGGCTCGTGGTAAACCTCTTAGGGGAGAGCGGCAACGGCGCCGTTACCATGGCACCCAGGCTCGTACCTCTACATGACACTATCTCCATTCTTTTCCACGCCGCCCCTCCCCCCTCCATCACCCATTTACGCACCATTGACACATTGGCCGCCCAATAGTACCCCAAAAGGTTGGGCAGCGCCAGCCCGTGGAGTAGCATGTGCTTTCATGTCCCTCGGTTGGAGGTTGAATACCTAGAAGCCAAATCACGAAGGTCTAGCTTTGCACTTACCTTGCATGGTTGATAAAGGTCATTGAGCCTCTTTCAGCATTAGACCCATTCCTCTGGTCCACCCCCTTGTCTGCTCAGTGTCTCTGCCACCTCAATCCAATGGCAGGTAGCCAAATAAGCCAATGAAGGGTCACTTCATACTGGACTGACATTTTACTGGAATTAGAAAGGGTCTTTCTGGGTGAAGAGATTCTTACATAAACCCTGACAAACTCCCAGTGAGTTCCTTCCTTATGACCTCTCCATGGCAGACAGAGGAACTCCTGATAGCAATACCCACCCTTGCATCTATGGCAGCTTGCTGGAGGATTCTTCACAACCCCACGTTGCTGTGGTCTGACAGTCTTGCGTTGCCTTCGGGTGTGCTTCACCATTGATGCCAAGGCAGCTGAGATGCTAGCCCTCACCTCTGGGAAGTGAGCTGCCATCTTTGACTGGATGATGGTTCTGTCTTAATTGGCCACCATTGGTTTAATTGCTGCCAAGAGTCCCACAGTAGAGCTCGAGTCCAGCTTTTAGACCTGGCTATGGGACATTCACTATATAAAAGCAAATTACTGCAGATGCTGGAATCTGAAATGAAAAAGAAAATGTTGGAAAATCTCAGCAGGTCTGTCAGCATCTGTAGGGAGAGAAAAGAGTTAACATTTTGAGTCCAATGACTCTTTCTTAAAGCTAACAGTCAGAGAATGTGGGGAATATTTATACAGTGGAGTGAGAATGAAAGATGAGTCATAGCCACAGAAACCCAGGGAAACAGGGGTGCTAATAGCCACAGAAAGCAAGGGGAAAGAATGCTAAATGGCAGTCCCCAGAGAGAACAAAAGGTGTGAAAGGCCAAACAGCAGAAAAACTAACATCAGAGGCTAAACTGTGACAGTTGGAGATGTGGGGGGAGGGGAAGGGGGACGCAAAAGGGAGAAAGGGTAACGAAAGGTGGTAAGATGAGGGGAGGGGAGTTAAATATATATTAAGAAAGACAAGAAAGAAAGAAATGGGAAGATACAGTTGAAATGAAATGGGATGAAAACAAATGGGTCTAGGTGGGGTCGAGCTAATCATCTGAAGTTGCTGAATTCGATGTTGAGACAGGAAGGCTGTAGCGTGTCTAACCGGACGATGAGATGTTGTTCCTCCAGTTTGCATTGAGCTTCACTGGAACATTGCAGCAGGCCAAGAACAGACATGTGGGCATGGGAGCAGGGTCTTTTGTTAAAATGGCAAGCAACGGGAAGGTCCTGGTCCTGAATGCGCACGGACCAAAGGTGCAAGCAAAGCGATCACCCAGTCTGCGTTTGGTCTCTCCGATATAGAGGAGACCACCTTGGGAGCAGCGAATGCAGTAGACCAGATTGGAAGAGGTGCTGCTTAACATGGAATGAGTGTTTTGGGCCTGGGATGTTCAGCATGGAGGAGGTAAAGTGGCAGGTGTGACACCTTCTGTGATTGCATGGGAAGGCACCATGGGTGATGGGAGAAGTACTGGGTATGGTGGATGAGTGGACTAGATTGTCTCGGAGGGAACGGTCTCTGCGGAATGCTGACAGAGGGAGTGAAGGGAAGATGTGTTTAGTGGTGGCACCAAGCTGAAATTGACGAAAACGGCGGAGGATTAAGCTTTGCATACGGAGGCTGATGGGATGAAATGGGAGGACGAGGGGGGACTCTATCCTTGTTCTAGGAGGAAGGGGAGGGGGGGCAAGGGTAGTGGCGCGGGAGATAGGCCACGCACTGTTGAGGGCCCTGTTAACAACTGTAGGTGGGAAATCACGGTTGAGGAAGAAGGAACACATTTTCGAAGCACCATTTTGGAAAGTGGCATCATCGGAACAAATGCGACGGAGGCGAAGGAGTTGAGAGAAAGGGATGGAGTCCTTACAGGGTGTAGGGTGTGAGGAGTCCGAGGATCCCATTTCATTTCAACTGTCTCTTACCATTTCTTTCTTTCTAGTCTTTTTTAGTATATATTTAACCTATTTAACCCCTCCCCCAATCTTATCCCCCTTTCCTTACTTTCCTTTGCTTCCCCCTTCCCCTCTCCCACATCTACATCTGTCACAATTTAGCCTCTGATACTAGTTTCTCTGCTGTTTGGCCTCTTGCACCTTTTGTTCTCTCTGGGGACTGCCATTAGCACTCTTTTTCCTTGGTTCCTGTGGCTATTTGCACCCCGTTTCCCTGGGTTTCTGTGGCTATAACTCATTTTCCATTCTCACTCTACAGTATAAATATTCCCCACATTCTCTGACTGTTAGCTTTGACAAAGGGTCATCTGGACTTGAAACGTTAGTTCTTTTCTCACCTTACAGATGCTGCCAGACCTGCTGAGATTTTCCAGCATTTTCTCTTTCGTTAGTGGGACATTCACCTTTGGGGGAAATTCCACTTATATCCATGTGTTTGGGGTTTGAGATCTGAGAGGAAAATCATTTTACTTGAATAGTTTTCATATTCTGTTTTTGAGCACCAGGGAACTGCTTCAAGCTGCAGTAATTGAATTAGGTAACTTAACGATATTGCTAAATTAACTGACTTAAAATCATTAAAGATGTAATTCCTTCTGCTTAAGAGTGGTAAAAAATGGTGCATAAAGGGTGCAGTCAGATGATTTTGGTGAAATGAGCTCTGGAAGTTGTTCAGACATTATAATATATGAATTTACTATGTACTGAACATGTCACAAACTTTCATTTTGAGCAAGTTCCTCGTCATTCCGTGGTTGACTGAAAGTGACAGGTGAAATTTAGGTTTCAAAAGGGTAATAACCGTCAACTAGAGAAGCAAATCCATAATAGCACCGTTTTATTGCATTATCTGACATCTAGCATGGAGGTTCTTAGTTGTAAGCCAGTTATCAAGCATATTGTGTATTATAATTGGTCACTGTGATATCAAAACCCAAACTTCCGAAATTAACTTACATGAATTTTGTTTCAGGATTAGTGATTAAACTCACTCCCCTCATAGCTATTTATTCCTATTTAGCAAGCTCGGTTGGAAGTCCTTGAGAACAGATATCAGTTGATGACATTATTGGGCTGTTGCCGAGCCCCCACCCCCTGCCCCATGCCCACCACATCCGTATACCCCACTGATACTCACTATCATGGCTCACTATTGAATAATCCTGACTCAATCAATATATGTGGAACAGGAACTAAGAGGAGAAAACTGGTACGTCTAACAAAGCCTTTGGAACTTATTTTATTATTAAATTCTAATTAATTAAACTCTTTGCTGAAACATTAATAAAATCTATTTACTTAATATAGGATAAAACCTTAGCTAAAATAGCAGACAGAGGAATGTCATATAACTGCATTAAGTGATCGTCTTCCAAAATGATCAACAGCAATTTTAAGCTTACATGTCGCATTGGTACGTAACCCCTCCCTATTTATTTTTATGTTTAATCTTTATCTCAGTAATTTATACCATGGTTGTGTAATTAGGACTCACTATTCTAACAATCTGACCACAGTATAAATGACTGAACATTAAAATTAAACTTATAAACATACAAGGTTACATGCCTTCCCCCAGTGTTAAAACATGAGTGCGACATATCTGTGTGGTTTTATGCAGCCAATAGCAGCAGCATAAGAATTAATATAGATTTGTCTCGCTTGGATCTGATAGCATGCAAGGTAGTTGCATTAATTGCAAAAAAAAGCTGTCAATGTCAAGAAAACAGAACATAAACTCATTGGTGACTAAGTCAGAATGTAAGGAAGAGGGCGCATGTATTTGCGCATCTGCAGGTTCTGAAGGCGGACATAGTCTTGTTGCAGGAGATGCAACTGAAAGAGGCAGACCAGGGGCGCCATTCTCCGATGTCGCGCCGCATCGAGAAAGCCGTTGTGAACTCGGTCGAGTTCAGCGACGGCGCGAAACGGCCCCGATCGCGATGGATTCTGGCCCCGGAAATGGTCTACCATTGGGGTCACGCGGAACGTCGGTGACGTCGAATGCGCGTCGACAGCGCGCGATGCCCGAATGACGCCGCTCCGCGTCGTAAAAGGGCGCAATCCACGCACGGAAAGGAGGGAGGGAAATGTCGGAGCCACGGAGGGCTGCCCCGAGGTTCCGTGATACGGACCTGGAGACCCTCTTCGATGAGGTGGAGCAGCGCAGGAGCATCCTCTGCCCAAGACGAGGGCATCGCCACCCTTCCAGCGTCGTGCGACGGGCCTGGCGTGAGGTGGACACGGCAGTCAGTGCTGTGCGGCAGACGCCTCGGTCTGGGGAGCAGTGCCGCAAGAAGCTTCACGACCTCACCAGGGCTGCCAGGGTAAGTGCCACGAGGGTGCCCCCGGGTCACAACCACCCCCCCCCATTTCCTTCATCACCCCCCCTGCGGGCACGAGGGGGAGGGGGGGGCGAGAGTGAGTGGAGGGTGGTTAACAAAGTTGTCACAGACCCACATGAGCGCTGCAACCCCCTAGAGAGATGCCATGGTGTGGCTGCAACTTTCCCCCCCACCCTGTGCCAATATCTGAACACCCTGATGATACCTGCCTAATTGTGATGCTCTATCTATGCCCCCCCCCCCCCCCAACAGGACAAGACTGCTCACAACAGCCGGGAGCACAACAGAACCGGAGTGGGTTCACCCGTTATGCACCCCCTGACAGCGTTCGAGCAGAGGGCATTGGACCTTGCTGGGGGATCTGCCACCCTGGAGGTCGCGCAATACGAGGTTGGAGGTGCAGAACCAAGTGGGACAACCCTGCATGACAACCCCCCCCCAGCCCATCCTCTGTCCCCCTCACACTCTACCCACTGGACCCCCCCATCCTCTGTCCCCTCACACTCTACCCACTGGACCCCCCATCCTCTGTCCCCTCACACTCTACCCACTGGACCCCCCATCCTCTGTCCCCTCACACTCTACCCACTGGACCCCCCCATCCTCTGTCCCCTCACACTCTACCCACTGGACCCCCCATCCTCTGTCCCCCTCACACTCTACCCACTGGACTCCCCATCCTCTGTCCCCTCACACTCTACCCACTGGACTATCCTACGCCCGGCCGAGCGTGTCTAACTAACCCCGTATCATTCTGTTCCCCAGGGCCAGCTGACGAACGTCTAGGGCCGTCTGGTGCCACACACAGGCGACTATCTGCGATGACCATCGCACCCAGGGTCACACGCCAGAGGGTGGCAGGAGGTCGGCCAGGAGTGCCATCCTCCAAATCCGGGACTCTCGAGCGGGACGTACAGAGGACGGACAGTGATGACTTTCATGGCTGTGTGTTGCCCGAAGGTCGGGCCGTGAGACAGGACAGGACGGGGTCAGTGGACCCAGACGCACAGAGGACGGCGACGCAGTCAACGGACTCACCTGACGCTGAACCGTACCTGGGCCGCATGCGCCCTGCGCTGGGACATGACTGGGACCAGGACCCTCCTGAATTTCTGACGGACGAGGACCTAGAGCTTGCGGCACTGCTGTCTCCCACACCATCCACCATCCCTGAGCCACTTACCTCGGTTGGGCAATTAAAGCGCCCAGACATTTCCCGGGTTCCTGGATTTACTCAACCCACCTGGACAGCCGATGCATTTTGAAACCCAGGGACATAATGACGGGATGAGGGCCGTCTTCCAGCAGCTGCAGACGCAGTTAGAGGAGTCAAACCGCGTCCAGGAGCAGGGAGTGGTGCCTCTCATGGCAGCCACCCAGGCCGACACCGCACGGGTGGAGTCAGCGGTCGAGGCAATGGGTGAAACATTATGGGCCATGGGTCAGATTCTGCAAGGCGTTGGGCTTCACGTGCACGCGTCATCCATGGCCCTCTCACAGGCAGCAATGCACCAGAGCCAACATGACATTGCCGGCGCGCTACGGGCCCTGGCCGGGTCTCACCAGGCCATGGCCCAGTCCCAGCAGTCAGTCGCGGAGAGCGTCGACCGCCTGATGCACGTGCTGGATGGCGTCCCGCACTCACAGGTTGAGGTCGCACAGTCCCTGGCGGGAATGTCTCACTCCCTGGACTCCGTCTCTGCGAACGTTCGGACCCTGGTCAATACCGTTGCAAGCCTCCAGGACTGGCATCGCCAGGTGTCGGTGGGGCGACGGGGCACCTCCCTGCTCGCACCTGCATCCCACAGTGAGGCCCGGGGGCCACCGGGCTCCCCGAGGGAGGAGGAGGTTCCGGGGCCCGTCCCATTAACTCCATCACGGGACGTCCTTGAACGCTCGGCCTCCCCCCGTCCCATCCCTGATGCATCGGGTGGGCAGTGGGCAGAGCAGGGGGGCACCACGTCATCCGAAATGCCCACAGAGCAGCCTGGCTCATCAAGGCCAGGTTACCCCAGGAAATGAGTGCCGACGGGGAGACGTCGCGGGGCGTGATTCTCAGCAGTCCGCCTCCACTCTTGCTGTACCATCTGGGGATTCACTTAGACATAGTGGTAGAGCCCATAAGGCAATGAAGAGGGACACAGAGTAAGTTGGCATGGGTGAAGGGCACAGTTTAGTTGTAGGGGCTGATGGAACCATCAATTCACTAGACACGTGCTTTAAGATATGAACAGTGGTTTTAATCTACTTACAACAGAGCCAGCCTGTTCCGCGTTGAACTCTCGATGAACTGAACGACTGGCTCTGAGCATTGGTATTTATACAGCAGTCCAGGGGGAGGAGTTGTTGCTCGTTCTGGGTGAGTGTGCTTAACACCCAATTTGGATCTGTTTCTTTACTTAGCTCTGGAGTCGCCAGGTATCGTTAAGATACCGCCACAAGTTCAAGGTAAAGTTCAAAGCAATAAAACCATACACCAATTAGTAAGTTCAAACAACTGAGTTTATTATAATACAATTATAATAACTACCCATGCACACGCTAAAAGGATTAAACTATTCCTACCGCTAAATAAACTAATACTTATCTCGAAGGAACTGCCGGGTCAGGGAACAAGGCCTCTTGCTCTGCTCTGGTCTGCAGACTTCAGGTTGGTATAAGTTAAAAGGGGTCAGGAGTGTCTATCTCTGGTAGCGATCGTTGTGAGACACTTACTTGCTGGCGGCTGCTGTCCCAAACCTCTCCTCTCTCTCCTTCAAGGTCTTCTTGGCAAAAGCTGGTCGAGGTGCTGGTCCACAGGGGAGTGCTGGTCAAGGAGAGAGGAGGGCTGGACAAGAAGAATGAACCATGTGTGGGACCTGTCTTTTATAGGTCCCAGGGATCCGCGCCCCTTTGGGTGGACTCCCTTACCTGCTCGGAATCGATTGGGTCTCTTCCCAATCGATATGTTTGAATCCCCCCAATACTGAGGCTGTTCCTTAGCTAGTGGGTGGGCTTTCAGGCTCTTTGTTTTCGAACCCTGCTGGTGCCTGGGTGTCTGGTATTCTTTACAATAGAACATAGAACATAGAACAGTACAGCACAGAACAGGCCCTTCGGCCCTCGATGTTGTGCCGAGCAATGATCACCCTACTCAAACCCACGTATCCACCCTATACCCGTAACCCAACAATCCCCCCATTAACCTTACACTACGGGCAATTTAGCATGGCCAATCCACCTAACCCGCACATCTTTGGACTGTGGGAGGAAACCGGAGCACCCGAAGGAAACCCACGCACACACGGGGAGGACGTGCAGACTCCGCACAGACAGTGACCCAGCCGGGAATCGAACCTGGGACCCTGGAGCTGTGAAGCATTTATGCTAACCACCATGCTACCGTGCTGCCCACAATGCTGCAGCAATGTTGCAGTTGCTTCCCCATTTGTGTCCATTGTATCTGGAATCGTTCCATTAATATGCTAATTATCCCGGAGATTGCCTCATTAGTATTCGGAATGTTCGTTTCGGTGCTGTCTGCTTTCTTAGCAGACAGAATCCACACCTGCTTGGTGCAGCCTGCTGGTGCTGCAAACATTGTCCATTTTATCCTATATGCTTTGCATTCCTCCATTTTGTATTTAGGGAATGGCCAACTTCGGTGGCTACAGAGTCAAGGGCAGAGCCAAGGGTGGAGCCCTGTACAAACTCCTAAGCATTCCCAGCGCTACACCCCCTAGTGGTCGGGCAATGCAACTGCGCTTACAAATGCATAGTCTCATGTATATACAATACAGTGTGAATTACGGAGTTACATTCACCACATTCACCCCCTACAAAAAAATCAAGTCCGGCGGGGGCGGTGGTTCATAAATTGAGTCTGTCCGGTGGTCGGACTGTCCGCTGCGATCTGCTGAGCACCGGGGTAGCAGCGTCTTGCGGTGGCTGGACGGGTGTTGTAGGTTGGGGTACGATGGCGGACTCCAGGGAAGATCCCGTCCGAGCTCTATACCCGTCTGGTTCGACTGGGGACTGAGGGCACTGGGGGTTAGCCGGTGCGGGTGCGCAGAACAGGTGGAGCGAGCTAGTGGGCTCAGTGGGCTCGGGAGCGCGAGGGGGCGGCTGGGTTGCGCGGAACCGATGCAGCGAGCTAGTGGGCTCGGGAGCCCGAGGGAGCGGCAGGATGGGGTGTAGTGTGAGGGTTGCATCTGTAGTGAAAGAAGGGATGCTGGACCCGGCGGATGCAAGGTCCTGGAGGGATACGGTGTCCTGTTGGCCGTCGGGGAACTCGACAAAGGCGTACTGGTGGTTGGAGTGAAGCAGGCGCACCTTCTCAACAAGGGGGTCGGTTTTGTGCGCCCTGACGTGCTTCCTTAGGAGTTCAGGGCCTGGTGTCTTCAGCCATGCCGGGAGTGAGACCCACATGGTAGTGCCCCTGGAAAAACTAAAGAGCCTCTCGTGAGGGATCTGATTGGTCGCTGTGCATAGGAGGGACCTAATAGCGTGGAGCGCGTCTGGGAGGACTTCCTGCCAATGGGAGACTTGGAGATTCCTGGGCCGGAGGGTCAGTAGTACGGTCTTCCAGACCGTCGCATTCTCCCTCTCCACCTGCCCGTTCCCCCTGGGGTTGTAGCTGGTAGTCCTGCTTGAGGCGATGCCCTTGTCGAGCAGGTACTGACGCAGCTCGTCGCTCATGAAGGACGCACCCCGGTCGCTGTGTACGTAGCTGGGGAAACCAAACAGGGTGAAGATGCTATGCAGGGCCCTAATGACTGTGTGGGAGGTCATTTTGGGGCACGGGATAGCAAATGGGAAACGGGAGAACTCATCTACGACGTTTAAGAAATAAACGTTCCTGTTGGTTGAGGGGAGTGGCCCTTTGAAATCGATCGTGTGGCGTTCAAAGGGCCTAGAAGCCTTGACCAGGTGGGCCCTGTCTGGTCTAAAAAAAGTGTGGTTTGCACTCCGCACAGATCGGGCAGTCTCTGGTGACGGCTTTTACCTCCTCAGTGGAGAAAGGCAGATTTCGGGCTTTGATGTAGTGGGCGAGCCGGGTGACCCCTGGGTGGCAGAGGTCGTTGTGGATGATTTTCAGGTGGTCAATCTGTGCGCTGGCGCAAGTCCCGTGGGATAGGGCATCTGGGGGCTCGTTGAGCTTCCCCGGTCGATACTTAATATCATAGCTATAGGTGGAGAGTTCGATCCTCTACCGCAGGATTTCATCGTTTTTAATCTTGCCCCTTTGCGAGTTGTCAAACATGAAGGCAACCGATCTTTGGTCGGTGATGAGGGTGAACCTCCTACCTGCGAGGTAGTGCCTCCAGTGACGGATAGCCTCCACAATGGCTTGTGCTTCTTTTTCGATTGCTGAGTGTCGGAGCTTGAAGCAGAGAGGGTTCGGGAGAAGAACGCGACTGGTCTCCCTGCCTGATTTAAAGGGGTTGCAAGAGCTACCTCTGAGGCGTCGCTCTCAACCTGAAAGGGGGTGGATTCATCCACCGCCCGCATGACCACTTTGGCGATGTCCTCCTTGATGCAGTTGAAGGCCTGGCGCGCATCAGCTGACAGGTGAAATAGTGTGGCCTTAAAGAGTGGGCGGGCTTTGTCCGCATATTGAGGGACCCACTGGGCGTAATACGAAAAGAATCCCAAGCACCGTTTAAGGGCCTTGGGACAATGAGGGAGAGGGAGTTCTAAGAGTCCGGGTCCGGGTCGCATACGGTCCACGACATAGCTGAGGATGGCTAGTCTGGTCGTGCGGAAAACGTATTTCACCTTGTTATAGCTGAGGTTTAGTTTTTGAGCCGTCTGGAGAAAACAGTAGAGGTTGGCGTCGTGGTCCTGCTGGTCATAGCCGCAGATGGTAACGTTATCCAAGTACGGGAACGTGGCCCGCAGCCCGTACTGGTCCACCATTCGGTCCATTGCTCGTTGGAACACCGAAACCCCATTAGTGATGCCGAAGGGAACCCGGAAGAAATGGAAGAGGCGGTCATCGGCCTCGAATGCCGTGTAGTGGCGGTCCTCCGGGCGGATTGGGAGCTGGTGGTATGCAGACTTCAGATCCACCGGGGAAAAAATCCGATACTGGGCGATCTGGTTAACCATGTCTGCAATCCTGGGGAGGGGATACGCGTCGAGGAGCGTAAACCTATTAATGGTCTGACTATAGTCGATGACCATGCGGAATTTTTCCCCGGTCTTGACGACCACCACCTGAGCTCTCCAGGGGCTGTTGCTGGCCTCTATGATCCCCTCACTGAGGAGCCTTCGGACCTCCGACCGGATGAACTCCCTATCCTGCAGGCTGTACCGCCTGCTGCGAGTGGCTACGGGTTTACAGTCCGGGGTGAGGTTGGCAAAGAGAGGAGGGGGGGAGATTCGCAACGTGGCTAGGCTGCGGATAGTGAGTGGGGGTAGGGGTCCGCTGAAACTGAGGGTGAGACTCTTGAGATTACACTGGAAATCAAGGCCTAACAAGAGTGGGGTGCAGAGTTCGGGCAGGGCGTAGAGCTGGAATTTGGCATAGCTAGCGCCTTGGATTGTGAGCGTCGCGGCGGTGCGCCCTTGGATCTGGATAGAGTGGGAGCCCGAAGCGAGGGAGATAGTTTGACGCGCGGGGAAAACGGGGAGCGAACAGCATCTTACCAGATCTGGGTGTATGAAGCTCTCAGTGCTCCCGGAGCCGAAAAGGCACGGCGTGCTGTACCCGTTAATTTGGACCGTCGCCATCGAGTTTCGCAGATGCTTCGGGCGCGATTGGTCCAGAGTGACTGCGCTGAGTTGCAGGTCGGCGGCGGCTCGATCAGCTGTGCTGGAGTGGCCCCGTAATGACTGCCCTCTGAGTTCGTATTCGTCGAGGTGAGTTTCAGAGTTTGAAGGGGATGGATCCCAAGATGGCCGCCCCCATGAGTCGCACATGTCGGGTGGGGGCGGAGTCGGCATACAGGCTGCAGCATTTCGGGGCCTGTGGGCCTGTGAATTCAGGCAACGAGTGCTTTGAGCCATGGGAGGGTTACAGGCTGGGGCTTTCTTCGCCAGACACACTCTGGCATAGTGTCCTTTTCGCCCGCAGCTGCTGCAGGTCGCGTTGTGGGCCGGGCAGTGCTGCCGCGAGTGCTGATTCTGGTCGCAAAAGTGGCAGGCTGGGGCAGCATTGGTGCAGGCCAGGGGGAGTCGCTATTCAGGGGCCCATGACGGGGTCGCGGGGTCCGCGGGGAACGAGGTGAGGCTGCGGAAGGAGACCTCCATAGTGGTAGCAAGTTCAACAGTCGCTTCAAGATTTAGGGCCCCCTTTTCCAGCAGTCGTTGGCGCACATAATTTGACCTAAGGCCCGCAACAAAGGCATCGCGTACAGCAAGTTCTCTATGTTCTGCCACGGTAACCGCCTGGTAATTACAGTCACTAGATAAAGTTTTAAGCTCTCTCAAGAATTTTGCGAGCGATTCCGTAGGCCGCTGGCGGCGAGTAGTGAATACGTGTTGTGCATAGACTTCATTAACAGGCCTCGCATACATTTTGTCGAGTAGCGCTAGGGCTTCAGTATATGAACCGGCACAGTTTAGTTGAGTAGAGATTCTGTGGCTCACCCTCGCGTGCAGTAGGCTCCTCTGTTGTTTCGGCTGTGCTTGCTTCCGCCAGGTAGGCTTTAAAACATCGCAGCCAATGAGAAAACATTTCTTTTGCCTCTGCATCCTGCGGGTCGAGTTCCAGTCACTCAGGCTTGAGGGTTGATTCCATGATTGATCCTGACTGTTTCTTAAGTAGATTAAATTGATGAAACCATCAATTCACTAGACTCGTGCTTTAAGATATGAACAGTGGTTTTAATCTACTTACAACAGAGCCAGCCTGTTCCACGTTGAACTCTCGATGAACTGAACGACTGGCTCTGAGCATTGGTTTTTATACAGCAGTCCAGGGGGAGGAGTCGTGGGCGGAGCCCTGTACAAACTCCTAAGTATTCCCAGTGCTACGCCCCCTAGTGGTCGGGCAACGCAACTGCGCATACAAATGCATGGCCTCATGTATATACAATATAGTGTGAATTACAGAGTTACATTCACCACAGGGGCTAGGGCATCTGTACATAATATTCACCATTAAACTCACTGTTGCACCTAACTTGTAAGACTGTGTGATTTTTCTGTTGCCACGGGGATCGTGATGGTGACCGTGTGTTGCTGGGGTTGACGAGCAGTGAAACGTCATTGCCGGGTGTGCAGTCCCTTCCTCCCACCCTCCCGCAGTCGGACACCGTAGTACTCGGCACTCTGACGCCAGCTACGCCACGCGGATGGAGTGTCCGTGATGAACTCAGCGACCGCCAAGATGGATGGTTCAGCTATTGCCATGAGTCAGGCTTTGTCTAACGATTCTGAGCTCACAGCTCTTCGCAGAGCGGGCTGTCTTCATTCAACATGGCACTGATCACACCTGCTGACACAGCCATCAATGTCGTGCCATACCGTTGTGCCGCAGTGGTAAGGGTGATCCCGAAGTGGAGCAGTGTACACGGAGCAGGGGTGCGCGGGGGGGGGGGCTGGTGGTGGGAGTTGTGTGCTGTCCGTCTGCACGACTGCCGATGCAGGTGGTAGTGGTAGTGTTCAGCGATGCCGTCGCACGCAATGCTGAATCTTACAGCCACCCATGCGTCGCGTGCCCGCTGTCCTCGCCGGTGCCATCGAGCAGCCTGCTGGGCATTACCAGCACCCGGGTCGTGACTGTGTGCTGCGCCTGACGCACCACCTCCTCCTCCTCCTCCGTGTTGGCACCACTGCCAGTGGCTTCTCCCTCCGACACCTCCACCAGGGCATCTCCCCTCTGCATTGCGATGTTGTGCAGCGCACAGCATACCACAATAATGCGAGCGACCCTCTTGGGCTGGTACTGCAGGGCCCCTCCGGAGCGGTCCAGGCACCTGAATCTCATTTTCAGCAGACCAAATCAGCGCTCCACCACACCCCTCGTTGCTGCATGGGCCTCATTGTAAAGGGTCTCCGCGTTGGTCGGAGGCCTCCGTACGGGCGTCATCAGCCAAGACCTCAGTGGATAACCCCTGTCGCCCAGCAACCAGCCCCTCTGCCAGGGGGGCCGTCCCTCAAACACAGCAGGGATGAACGACTGCGCAAGAATGTACGCATCATGCACACTCCCTGGGAACCTTGCGCACACGTGTATGATCGTCATGTGGGGGTCGCATACCACCTGGATGTTCATGGAGTATGTCCCCTTCCTGTTAGTGAACACTTCCCTGTTGCCTGCAAGCGGGCGCATGGGGAAGTGAACACCATCAATCACTCCCTGGACCATCGGTATCCCGGCCACGTTGGCAAATCCACGGGCTCGGCTTCTTGATTTGCTCGGTCCTCGGGAAAGGTTATGTAGCGGTCAGCGATGGCGAACAGGGCATCTGTCATGTCCCGGGTGCACCTGTGGACCGATGCCTGTGATATCCCGGATAGGTCCCCACTCAGAGACTGGAAGGAACCGGTAGCATAGACGTTAAGTGCCACCGTCACCTTCACGGCAACCGGTATCGCGTGTCCTCCTCCCGTTCCACGTGGGGCGAGGTGCGCCACGAGGTGGCAGATATGTGCAACCGTCTCTCTGCTGAACTGGAGTCTCCTCCTGCAGGTGATGTCTGGCAGTGTCTCGAAAGAGATCCGGTCACGGTACACCCTAGGCCTCGATTGCCGCCTCTGGCGCCCTGGCTCCACCATCACTGTCTCCTCCTCCTCCCCCATGCTGCTCGACATCAGTGCCCACATCCTGTGTCTTCCTCAGCGTTTGGAGGTCAATGTTCCCCTCGGCATCCCCCTGGACATACCGGCCATGAGCGCCTGTGGCCTGTACGGCCACTCCACGGCCATTCCCTCTGCTGCTGCAGCTGCCCCTGCATCCACTGTGGGATGTAGCTGTGGACGCTGCTGGATGTCCAACTGCAGTGCTGTGGCCCCAACCACTGCACTGAACATCGCCGTTCGGTTTGAGTACATTATGGTCACCTACAGAAGGGTGGTGGGGGCAGAGAAATGACATGTTAGACGGAGGTTATTTGACACCTCGCCAGCCGCCTGCCACGGGATACCTGTGTGTCCCGGTGGCCTGGTCGCGCTGCTGACACGTCGTCAGCCTAACCCATGGTCACTTTCTGCATCCAACGGTCAGTTAACTATGTCCTCCTCACCGGTGCGTCAGTGGCCTGTGCCCATCAGCCACAGGGCAACCAACGGCCGTGTCCTCGTCACCGTCCTGCCATGGCAGGGCGGCTGAGATGTTGCATCCGGGGGTGGCCGACCATTCTACTCACTCCCTCTCCCCCTTCCATCCCACAACTCCCTCTCCCCCCCTCCACTGCTCCCTCTACCCCCTCCACTACTCCCTCTCCCCTTCCGCTACTCCCTCTCTCCCCCCTCCACTACTCCCTCTCCCCCCCTCCACTGCTCCTTCTACCCCCCCCCACTACTCCCTCTCCCCTTCCGCTACTCCCTCTCTCCCCCTCCACTACTCCCTCTACCCCCTCCACTACTCCCGCTCCCCTCCCCCTACTCCCTCTCCCCCCCTCCACTACTCCCTATACCCTCCACTACTCCCTCTCTCTCCCCTCCACTACTCCCGCTCCCCCTCCACTACTCCCTCTCCCCCCTCCACTACTCCCTCTACCCCCTCCACTACTCCCTCTCCCCCTCCACTACTCCCTCTCCCCTCCACTACTGCCTCTCTCCCCTCCACTACTCCCTCTCCCCCTCCACTACTCCGCTCCCCTCCCGACTCCCTCTCCCCCCGCCACTTACTTGCCCTCGTACCCCTCCACTACTCCCTCTACCCTCCACTACTCCTCTCTCCCCCCTCCACTACTCCCTCTACCCCCTCCCACTCCTCTCCCCTCCACTACTCCCGCTCCCCCCTCCACTACTCCTCTCCCCCCTCCACTACTCCCCTACCCCCTCCACTACTCCCTCTCCCCCTCCACTACTCCCTCTCTCCCCCCTCCACTACTCCCTCTACGCCCTCCACTACTCCCTCTCCCCCTCCACTACTCCCTCTCCCCCTCCACTACTCCCCTCTCCCCTCCACTACTCCCTCTCCCCCTTCCACTACTCCCTCTCCCCTCCCCCTCCACTACTCCCTCTCCCCTCCACTACCTCCCTCTCCCCCTCCACTACTCCCTCTCCCCCTCAACTACTCCCTCTCTCCCCCTCCACTACTCCCTCTCTCCCCTCCACTGCTCCCTCTCGCCCCTCCACTACTCCCTCTCCCTCCACTACTCCCTCTCTCCCCTCCACTACTCCCCCTCCCCCCTCCAATACTCCCTCACCCCCCTCCACTACTCCCTCCCCCCCCTCCACTACTCCCTCTCTCCTCCCTCCACTACTCCCTCTCCCCCCCTCCACTACTACCTCTCCCCCTCCACTACACCCCCTCCCCCCTCCACTACTCCCCCTCCCCCTCCACTACTCCCTCCCCCCCTCCACTACTCCCTCTCTCCCCTCCACTACTCCCTCTCTCCCCTCCACTATTCCCTCTCTCCCCCCTCCACTACTCCCTCTCCCCCCTCCACTACCCCCATTCTCCCCCTCCACTACTCCCTCTCTCCCCCTCCACTACTCCCTCTCTCCCCCCTCCACTACTCCCTCCTCCCCTCCACTACCCCCCTCCCCCCCTCCCACTACTCCCTCTCCCCCTCCACTACTCCCTCTCCCCCTCCACTACTCCCTCTCTCCCCCCTCCACTACTCCCTCTCACCCCCACTACTCCCTCTCCCCCTCCACAACTCCCTCTCCCCCTCTCCACTACTCCCTCTCTCCCCTCCACTACTCCCTCTCCCCCTCCACTACTCCCTCTCTCCCCCCTCCACAACTCCCTCCTCCCCTCCACTACACCCCCTCCCCCCCCTCCCACTACTCCCTCTCCCCCTCCACTACTCCCTCTCTCCCCTCCACTACTCCCTCTCCCCCTCCACTACTCCCTCTCTCCCCCTCCACTACTCCCTCTCCCCCCCCTACTACTCCCTCTCCCCCCTCCACAACTCCCTCTCCCCCCCTCCACTACTCCCTCCCCCCTCCACTACTCCCTCTCCCCCTCCACTACTCCCTCTCCCCCCTCCGCTACTCCCTCTCCCCTCCACTACTCCCTCTCCCCCCCTCCACTACTCCCTCTCCCCCCTCCACTACTCCCTCTCCCCTCCACTACTCCCTCTCCCCCCCTCCACTACTCCCTCTCCCCCTCCACTACTCCCACTCCGCCCTCCACTACTCCCTCTCCCCCCTCCACTACTCCCTCTCCCCCCCTCCACTACTCCCTCTCACCCCCACTACTCCCTCTCCCCCTCCACAACTCCCTCTCCCCCCCTCCACTACTCCCTCTCCCCTCCACTACTCCCTCTCCCCCTCCACTACTCCCCTCTCTCCCCCCTCCACAACTCCTCCTCCCCTCCACTACAACCCCCTCCCCCCCTCCCACTACTCCCTCTCCCCCTCCACTACTCCCTCTCTCCCCTCCACTACTCCCTCTCCCCCTCCACTACTCCCTCTCTCCCCCTCCACTACTCCCTCTCCCCCCCACTACTCCCCTCTCCCCCTCCACAACTCCCTCTCCCCCCCTCCACTACTTCCCTCCCCCCTCCACTACTCCCTCTCCCCCTCCACGACTACTACTCCGCTCCCCCCCTCCACTACTGTCCCTCTCGCCCTCCACGACTTACCTCTCCCCCTCCCCTACTCCTCTCCCCCCTCCACTACTCTCTCCCTCTCCCCTCCACTACTCCCTCTCCCCCCTCCACTACTCCCCTCTCCCCCCACTACTCCCACTCCGCCCTCCACTACTCCCCTCTCCCCCTCCACTACTCCCTCTCCCCCTCCACTACTCCCTCCACTACTCCCTCTCCCCCTCCATTACTCCCTCTCCTCTCCCCCCCTCCACTACTCCCTCTCCCCCCCTCCACTACTCCCTCTCCCCCTCCACTACTCCCTCTCCCCCTCCACTATTCCCTCTCCCCCCCCTCCACTACTCCCCCTCTCCCCCTCCACTACACCCTCTCCCCCTCCCACCTACTCCCTCTCCCCCCTCCACTACTCCCTCTCTCCCCTCCACTACTCCCTCTCTCCCCCTCCACTACTCCCCCTCCCCTCCACTACTCCCTCTCTCCCTCCACTACTCCCTCTCCCCCCTCCACTACTCCCTCTCCCCTCCACTACTCCCTCTCCTCCCCCTCCACTACTCCCCTCTCTCCCCCCTCCCACTACTCCCTCCTCCCCCCTCCACTACTCCCTCTCCCCCCTCCACTGCCTCTCTCTCCCTCCTCCACTACTCCCTCTCCCCCTCCACTACTCCCTCTCCCCTCTCACTACTCCCTCTCCCCCCTCCACTACTCCCTCTCCCCCTCCCACTACTCCCTCTCCCCCCCTCCACTACTCCCTCTCTCCCCCTCCACTACTCTCCTCTCTCCCCCTCCACTACTCCCTCTCTCCCCCTCCACTACTCCCTCTCCTCCCCTCCACTACTCCCCTCCCTCCACTACTCCCTCTCTCCCTCCACTACTCCCTCTCCTCCCCTCCACTACTCCCTCTCTCCCCCCTCCACTACTCCCTCTCTCCCCCTCCACTACTCCCTCTCCCTCTCCACTACTCCCTCTCCCACCTCCACTACTCCCTCTCCCCCCTCCACTACTCCCCTCCCACCCTCCACTACTCCCTCTCCCCCTCCACTACTCCCCTCCCCCCCCCTCCACTACTCCCTCTCCCTCTCCACTACTCCCTCTCTCCCCTCCACTACTCCCTCTCCCCCCCTCCACTACTCCCTCTCTCCCCCCCTCCACTACTCCCGCTCCCCCCTCCACTACTCACTCTCCCCCCTCGACTACTCCCTCTCCCCCCTCCCTACTCCCTCTCCCCCCCACTACTCCCTCGCCCCCTCCACTACTCCCCCTCCCCCCCTCCACTACTCCCTCTCCCCCCTCCACTACTTCCCTCTCTCCCCTCCACTACTCCCTCTCCCCCTCCACTACTCCCTCTCGCCCCCCACTACTCCCTCTCCTCCCCCCTCCACTACTCCCTCTCCCCCCTCCACTACTCCCCCTCCCCCCTCCACTACTCCCTCTCCCCCCTCCACTACGCCCTCTCCCCCCTCCACTACTCCCTCTCTCCCCCCTCCACTACTCCCTCTCCCCCTCCACTACTCCCTCAGCCCCCTCCCACTACTCCCTCTCCCCCCTCCACTACTCCCTCTCCCCCTCCACTACTCCCTCTCTCCCTCCACTACTCCCTCTCTCCCCCTCCACTACTCCCTCTCCCCCTCCACTACTCCCTCTCTCCCCCCTCCACTACTACTCCTCCATCTCCCCCCTCCACTACTCCCTCTCCCCTCCTCCACTACTCCCTCTCTTCCCCTCCACTACTCCCTCTCCCCCCCACTACTCCCTCTCCCCCTTCCCTCCCACTACTCCCTCTCCCCCCTTCACTACTCCCTCTCCCCTCCTCCACTACTCCCTCTCTCCCCTCCACTACTCCCTCTCCCCCCCCACTACTCCCTCTCCCCCTTCCCTCCCACTACTCCCTCTCCCACCCCCACCTACTCCCTCTCCCCCCTCCACTACTCCCCTCCCCCTCCACTACTCCCTCTCCCTCTCCACTACTCCCTCTCCCCCCTCCACTACTCCCTCTCTCCCCTCCACTACTCCCTCTCCCCCTCCACTACTCCCTCTCCCCCCTCCACTACTCCCTCTCTCCCACCCCCACTACTCCCTCTCTCCCCCTCCACTACTCCACCTCCCCCCCTCCACTACTCCCCCTCCCCCCTCCACTACTCCCTCTCCCTCTCCACTACTCCCTCTCCCCCTCCACTACTCCCTCTCTCCCCTCCACTACTCCCTCTCCCCCTCCACTACTCCCCCTCCCCCCTCCACTACTCCCTCTCCCCCTCCACTACTCCCTCTCCCCCCTCCACTACTCCCTCTCTCCCACCCCCACTACTCCCTCTCTCCCCCCTCCACTACTCCACCTCCCCCCCTCCACTACTCCCCCTCCCCCTCCACTACTCCCTCTCCCCCCCCTCGCACTACTCGCTCCCCCCCCCCCCCCCCAAACTGTCCGCGGTGTTCTTGGGGAAGCCTTCCCCAGTCTGCGGAGACTCCGGGATGGTCCGCTCACCTCCTCACTGCTCAGCGTCAGCCAGCACGACTGGCTGATGACTTTAAAAACAGGTGTGGACGGCGACGGCGTGAACTGGGATCACGCCGTCGGGACTTCAGCCAATCCGGGCCGGAGAATAGCAGGGGTTCCGGAGAATCGCCATTTTGGGTGCCTCGGGCGATTCTCCGGGTTTTGGAGCGCGGAACATGACGGAACAGATTTTGCCGTTTGGGAGAATCGCGGGAGCGCGTCAGACAGCCGTCACGTGAAAAACTGGTACTGCCCGTTATTCTCCCAACTGGTGTGACATCGGAGAATCGCGCCCCAGGTTAGGTTAAGGAAGGGCTGGGTCACTCAGGTCTTTCATTCGGGGCTTGATTCTAAGACAAGGTGGATTGCGATCCTGATTAATAAAAGGGTACATTTTGAGGCGGAAGGCACAGTCGTGGATGGGGGTGGCAGGTTCCTTATGGTGAGGGGTAAACTTGAAGGGGTGAGAGTAGCCCTGGTCAGTGTGTATGCCCCTAATTGGGACGATGTGGATTTTATTAGGAGAATGCTCGGGAAGATCCCAGACTTGGACTCACATAAGTTGATCATCGGCGGGGACTTTAATACAATCCTGGACCCGAGCCTGGACCGGTCATGCTCAAGAACGGGCAGGTTGCCAGCGATGGCAAAGGAACTGAGAGGGCTCATGGAGCAAATGGGGGGAGCAGATCCGTGGATATTTAGCCGGCCGACAGCGAGGGAGTTCTCGTATTACTCCCACAAGGTGTATTCCCGAATTGACTACTTTGTGGTAAGTAGGGACCTGCTGGCCAGAATGGTGGGGGCAGAATATTCGACAATTGCCATATCAGACCTTGCTCCGCACTGCGTAGACGTGCAGTTTTGTAAGGACAGCTTTCAGTGCCCACCATGGAGGCTGGAAGTTGGATTACTCGCGGACGAGGCGGTGCGTGAGAGGCTGAGGAAATGCATGCAGAATTACCTGCAGGTGAACAATACTGGAGAAGTCTCGGCAGCGGTGCTCTGGGAGGCACTGAAGGCAGTGGTGAGAGGGGAACTGATTTCAATCCGGGCGTACAGGGACAGGACAGATAGGGCAGAGACTGACCGACTGATTAAGGAAATTCTACGGACGGACAGAAGTTACGCGGAATCCCCGAGGCCAGAGTTACTCAGGAAACGACAGAGGCTGCAGGCCGGGTTTGGAATGCTGACCACAGGCAAGGCTGTAGAGCAGCTTAGAAAGGTAAAAGGCGTGATTTATGAGCATGAGGAGAAGGCTATAGAATGCTTGCGCAGCAACTGAGGAAGAGGGAAGCGGCTAGGGAAATAGTGAGGGTAGTGGATGGGGAAGGTATTCTAGTGGGTAATCCAGGAGGGCTGAACAAGGTCTTTCATAGGAAGCTGTACACATCGGAACCACCCGGGGGACTGGGGGAGATGAGGTGATTCCCGGATGGACTGACCTTCCCAAGAGTGGGGAGGGGGTTGGTGGACAGGCTGGGGGCCCTGGTCAGGATCAAAGAGATATTGGGGGGACTGAAGGTCATGCAGTCGGGTAAAGCCCCGGGGCCGGACGGGTATCTGGTGGAGTTTTACAAAAGATTTGCCAGGATAGTGGGGCCGAGGCAAGAGACAGAGGGAGTTTACCCCCCGACGATGTCGCAGGCCACCATCTCGCTCATTCTGAAACGGGATAAGGACCCGGAGGCCTGTGGGTCATACAGGCCGATCTCCTTGATCAATGTAGACGGCAAGTTACTGGCCAAGATTTTGGCGACCAAAATTGAGGACTGTGTACCGGATGTAATTGTGGAGGACCAAACCGGGTTTGTAAAGGGGAGGCAGCTGGTGGCCAACATAAGAAGGCTGCTCAACATGATTATGATACCCCCGGAGAGTGGAGAGATAGAGATAGTGGTCACCATGGATGCTGAAAAGGCTTTCTACCGGGTCGGGTGGGATTATCTGTGGGAGGTACGAGGACGGTTCGGGTTCGGGGCGGGGTTCATCGACTGGGTTAGGCTATTGTATCAGGCCCCGGAGGCAAGTGTAAGGACGAACAGGACGATACTGGACTACTTTAGACTGCACCGTGGGACAAGACAGGGCTTCCCTCTCTCCCCACTGCTGTTTGCGCTGGCCATAGAGCCGCTGGCAATTTCACTGAGAGCTTCTAGGGGCTAGAAAGGGCTGGTCCGGGGGGGGGGGGGGGGGGGGGACGACGACATAGAGTCTCGTTATACGCCGATGATCTGCTGTAATATGTATCGGACCCAATGGTGGGGATGGACGGTATTATGGCAACCCTGAGGGAATTTGGCCGGTTCTCCGGATACAAACTGAACACGGCTAAGAGCGAGTTGTTTGTAATTCAGGCGAGGGGGCAGGAGAGTAGGCTGAAGGGGTTGCCGTTCAGGCTAGTGGGGGAGTGTTTCCGATATTTGGGGATTCAGGTGGCACGGGACTGGGACAGGTTGCATAAGCTCAACCTGTCCCGACTGGTAGAACGAGTGAGGGAGGAGGTCCGGAGGTGGGATGCGCTCCCGCTGTCATTGGCGGGGAGGGTCCAGACTGTTAAGATGATGATTCTCTCGCGGTTCTTGTTTGTTTTTCAGTGTCTCCCATCTTTATGCCTTCTTGAAGAGACTGAATAAAATTATTCTGGGATTTGTATGGGCAGGGAAGTCCTCGCAGGTGAAGAGGGTGATGCTTGAAAGGAGCAGAGGAGAAGGGGGGCTGGCGTTGCCGAACTTCAGCAACTATTACTGGGTGGCCAACATAGCGATGATAAGGAAATGGATGGTGGGAGCGGATGGAAGCTGCTTCATGCAGGGGCACTAGCTTAGCAGCCCTGGTCACGGCAACTCTGCTGCTGCCGCCGGCACGGTACTCCACCAGCCCGATAGTGGTGATGGCTCTTCGGATCTGGGACCAGTGGAGGAGGCATGTAGGGGAGGTAAGAGCATCGGTGTGGACCCCAATCTGCTGCAAGCACCGATTTGCCCCGGGGAACATGGTCGGTGGGTATTAACTGTGGAGGAGGGCGGGGATTGTGAGGATGGAGGATCTGTTCCTGGAAGGGAGCTTTCTGAGCATGAGGGCGCTGGAGGAGAAGTTTGAGTTGGCGAGAGGGAACGACTTTAGATAGTTGCAGGTGAGGGATTTTGTATGCAGACTGGTGCCGTCCTTCCCTCGTATCCCGCCGAAGGAGAGGCAGGACAGGGTAGTTTCTAGGGGAGAGGTGGGAGAGGGTAGAGTTTCAGAAGTCTACAAGGAGTTAATGAGAACTGAGGATACGCAGACCGAGGACCTGAAGCTTAAGTGGGAGGAGGAGCTCGGGGGGGGGGGGGGGGGGGGGGGGGGGGGGGGGGGGGGGGGGGGAGCTGAAGGACGGTATTTGGGCAGAAGCCCTGAGCAGAGTAAACACGACCACAACATGCGCCAGGCTCAGCCTGATCCAGTTTAAGGTCGTGCACCGGGCCCACATGATGGGGGCCCGGATGAGCAGATTCTTCGGGCTGGAGGACAAGTGCGCTATTTGTGCCGGAGGGCCGGCTAACCATGTACACATGTTCTGGTCGTGCCCTAAACTCAGGGGGTATTGGCAGGGATTCGCAGATGTCATGTCCCGGGTGTTGAAAACTGGGGTGGTAATGAGCCCGGAGGTGGCAATCTTTGGGGTTTCGGAGGACCCGGGAGTCCAGGAAGAGAGAGAGGCCGACATTCTGGCCTTTGCTTCCCTGGTAGCCCGGCGACGAATACTGTTAGCAAGGAGGGACTCAAAGCCCCCGGGGGCTGAGTTATGGCTATTGGACATGGCAAGCTTTCTTGGCCTAGAGAAAGTCAAATTCGCCTTGAGATGTTCGCTACTAGGGTTCGCCCGAAGGTGGCAGCCATTAATTGACTTCTTCGCAGAGGAGTAAGCGTCAGCAGGGGGCGGGGGGGGGGGGGGGGGGGGGGTGGGGGCAGGGGTAGAGTAGAGTAGGGGCATAGTGAGGCAGGTCCGTGCGTGAACAGAGCCGTGGTTTGCACTATGTTCATTTTGCAATTTGTGTCTTGACTTCTTTTTATTTACTGTACAATGTCACTTTTTCTATATGCCTAAAATACCTCAATAAAATTGTTTGTTAAAAAAAATTCAGAATGTAAGATTCTAATTCTATGGAATTAGAATGAGACAGACTGAAGGAGTTTAAATAGAACTTGCAGAGACAGGGCCTGCTATAGTTTGGCATTCAGCCAGCTTGTTATTTTTAAGGATCGATGGTATTTGTATTGTGGCAGCAGAGGATTTTCTCACAGCTGGCACTGACTTCCACTGGAAACCATGTGGTATTTATTGTACATGCAATTAGCATTTGGCTTTTGGGAACTATAATGCTTTGCTGCAACAGGTTCTATTTGTCAATGGTCATTTGTGGTCTGAGTGTCTGCTTTGAAATAGCACTGAACATTTCAAGCATAGATGAAAATTTATTCTAAAATCTAACCTGTCCCGAGAAAATGTAACAATAACAAAGCAAATTGCTAACTGTGTGTGCTGGAAAACTGCTCTGTGCCAGCCTGTGCTGGAAAATCGCATGCTGCGAGCGGTACGTGCTCAACAACAATAACTTACATTTATATAGTACCTTTACTGCAACAAACCATTAACGTTACTTTGAATTAGATAGCTATCAACTTCTGCTTTAAACGGACAAAATGACTGAGTTTGCACAGCTGTCTGGGGTAGAGAATTCAAAAGATTCACAGACATCTGCGTAAAGAAATTTCTCCTCAGGATCAATTCTCCGCCGCCCCAGCTGCATGTTCCTCGGCAGCCCGCCAGCAGTAAGATTCTCCGTTCCCATAGCGGGCCAATGGGAATTTCCCATTGTGGCCACCCCCCACCACCAGGAACCCGTGGGCGGGGGTGCGCTGCCAGCGGAATGAAGAATCCGACCCCTGGCGATTCACCCCTCATCTCTGTTCTAAGTGGCATCCCCTTATTTTGAAATTGTGGAGTGCAGCACGGTGGCGCAGTGGGTAGCACTGCTGTCTCACGGCGCCGAGGTCCCAGGTTCGATTGCGGCTCTAGGTCACTGTCCGTGTTGAGTTTGCACATTCTCCCCGTGTTTGCATGGGTTTCATCCCACAACCCAAAGATGTGCAGGGTAGGTGGATTGGCCACGCTAAATTGCCCTTAATTGGAAAACAATTATTGGGTACTCTAAATTTATTTATTTTTTTATTTGAAATTGTGCACTCTAGCTCTAGACTCCCCAACCAAGTGAAACATTGTCCTGCATCTATGCCGTCTACTCCTTTAAGTATTTTGGAGGTTTTAATGTGATCACAATCTCATTCTTCAAAGATCTAGAGGATACAGGCCCAGTTTGTCCAATCTTTCTTCATAAGATAGTCCGACTGCCATCCCCGGAGCAAGTCTGGTGAATCTTTATTGCACTCCCTCTATGTCCAAATCCATCTGTATAAAAACTGGAAGTGTAACAATAGTATTCACTGGGCCATGAACCAGATATTCCTGACTAAAATTGTAACTGAAATGTTAACTCTGTTTCTCTCCACGGATGTGGCTTGACCGGCTGAGTATTTGCAGCACTTTTTGTTTGCATTTTAGATATCCTGTCATTCTCCGAAGTTGAATTGAGTAAACACTTGGTGAAAAAATGTTGGATACAAGTGGTTAAGTTGTTTTATTAATAAATCAAACATACAGAGCACCAGTTAAGACTGGATTCAATGAATATAAATTGCTTATTGTATAGTCACTGTAGAAAACAACTGTTTAATATCGTAACCATCTTTCTCCCAGGTATCTTTTATGAATTAAAAACAGGAAATTATGGAAATGCTCAGCAAGTCTTTCTGCATCTGTCAAGGGAAAACAAAGTTACCGTTTCAGTTTGATGTGATATGGACGATTAAGTGTTCTGATGAAAGGTTATTGATCTGAAGCAGTAACTTAGCTTCTCTTTCCACTGTTGCAGCCAGGGCATTTCAGACCACTTATGGATCTACTGACATCACTGAACCCAAGAGGATATAATTCATCGAACCAAATTTGTAAAAGCCAATTTATAATTAAGGAGAAAGATTTTGAAGTCAACTTGTCAAGAATTGGGGAGTTGGTGAACTTTAGTGAGGGCAGGAATGATACTAAGCGTGACTTAGAACAGGATAAACTAAAGGCGGCAGAGTTTTGGAAGAGCTGGGATTTATGTGGGATGGCCAGCATCTGTTGCTTTTATTTCAGATTTCCAGCACTGCATTGTTTCGCTTTTATGTTTTATCAAACTTACGAGACTGCACCTTGCTTAAAAAAATATGAAAGACATTTTCAAATCTCTTCTATTCAATATTAGTCAGAAATTCCTCAGATGTGACTGACAGTTGCCTTACCTCTCTCTGCTTCAACAACCTTCTCCAGCTCTTCATCTGGGTTCCCTGCTCTTGATTCCCCTTCCCAGCTCTTCATCGCAGACCTTTTTTCTTCTAACTAACTGACATGCTTCTCTTCACTTCATCTCTAACATAGCCATCAGCAACCATGTGCTTGACCTCTGGAATCTATTTCCTGAAGCTTTATTAGATTTTTAATTGCTTTAAAAGTCTCTCTCTTCAGATGTGTTCTCAATCATTTCTGCTGTAATTTGCCTGAATTTTTCATGAAGGATCTTAATTGTTTAATCTGCTAAAGATGCTGCATAATTGTTGTTGTTTAAACATGACCTTCCATGGATCCATAATGTCATTGACTTCATCCATGTAATTATTTGAACCCACAAACAATTGAGATGTTCACATCAACTGCATTTGTTACTTTCAACAACATGTGACTACCAACAATGGTTCAAATACATCAGTGCCCAGTTACTTGGTAATATAAATGGCATCCTTATCATAGAATTTACAGTGCAGAAGGAGGCCATTCGGCCCATCGAGTTTGCACCAGCTCTTGGAAAGAGCACCCTACCCAAGGTCAACACCTTCACCCTATCCCCATAACCCAGTAACCCCACCCAACACTAAGGGCAATTTTGGACACTAAGGGCAATTTATCATGGCCAATCCACCTAACTTGCAATTCTTTGGACTGTGGGAGGAAACCAGAGCACCCGGAGGAAACCCACGCACACACGGGGAGGATGTGCAGGCTCCGCACAGACAGTAACCCAAGCCAGAATCGAACCTGGGACCCTGGAGCTGTGAAGCAATTGTGCTATCCACAATGCTACCATGCTGCCCTACAATGCTACCGTGCTGCCCTACAATGCTACCGTGCTGTCCTCATTGTCCGCTTCTTGTTTCCAGTGAAGATGCAGTCTGAATAAAGGATGTCTCTCAGGACAAACGTTATGCACTCCCCTGCCATATCCCCCTAACCCCACCTAACCTTTGGACTGTGGGAGGAAACTGCAGCACCTTGCGGGAAACTCACGCAGCCACTGAGAGAATGTGCAAACTCCACACAGATAGTCACCCAAGGCCGGAATTGAACCCGGGTCCCTGGCTCTGTGAGGCAGCAGTGCTAACCACTGTGCCACTGTGCCACCCAGTGGCAACAGTCCAGACTCCAGATGTCCTTGCACTCTCTCTATGAAATGAAATGAAAATGAAATGAAAATCGCTTATTGTCACAAGTAGGCTTCAAATGAAGTTACTGTGAAAAGCCCCTAGTCGCCACATTCTTACGCCTGTTTGGGGAGGCTGGTACGGGAATTGAACCATGCTGCTGGCTTGCTCTGGTCTCCTTTCAAAGCTAGCAATTTAGCCCTGGGCTAAACCCTTCCATCACAAGGTCAGGAACAGGTATGTTCGCTGATGATTGCACAATGTCACTGTCATTTGCGACTCCTGAGATAGTGAAGCAGTCAATGTTCCAATGATGCAAGACCTGAACAATATCCAGGTTTGGGCTGAGAAGTTGCAAGTAACGTTCATAACACACATGGCAGTAACCATCTCCAACAAGAATCTAACTATCACCCATTGACATAGTCAGTTGCTGGAGATGGTAACATGGTGCTCGGGAGGTTCATTATATCCTGTTTAGTTAACAATGAGAAAGACTGTGACAAAATATATGGGGACATGAATAAAATTGCAGAATGGGCATATGAATAACATATCATTTTCAGATAGATAAATGTAAGATTTACATTTTGGTAAGGAGGATAAGGAGGCTGCATACTCCATGGAAAATAATAGTTTAAATTGATTAAAGGAACAAAGGGATTCAGCATGCAGGTACAAAACTCACTAAAGATAACGAGGCAGATTAATAAGGCAATAAAAATGCTGACAAAACACTGGGGTTAATTTCTAGTGGGATAGAACTGAAAAGTAGAAGTGTTACATTAAACTTGTATAGTAGATAGGTGAGATACTTGGACTGCTGTTAATAGTTATAGTAATAGTTAATAGATTATATAAGATTTAACAGGCTACGTTTTTTTTCTCCCAAGAGAAAACGGAGGGATGATCTAATACAGCTCTTTAAAATGGTGAAGTGGTTTGACAGGGTAGATATAGAGATACGTTTACTTATGGAGAGACTGAAACATAAATATAAAATAGTCATCAATAAATCCAACATGGAATTTAGAAAAACTTTATTTATCCGAAGCGTGGTTAGAATGTGGATCTCACAACCACTAGACTAGTTGATGTTACTTTTTATAGATGTCCTTAAGGTGAAACTAACTAAGTATGCCAGAGAAAAATGAATAAAAGGATATGTCAATAAGCTGAGATATAGAAGAACCATAGAATTCCTATAGTGTAAAAGGAGACCACTTGGCCTATCAAGTCTGCACCGACCCTCTGTAAGAGCATCCTAACCTAAGCCCAGTACCTTGCCCTATTATTGTAACTCCACCTAACTTGCATATCTTTGGACACTAAGGGTAATTTAGCATGGCCAATCCACCTAACATGCACATTTTTGGACTGTGGGATGAAACGGGAGCACCCAGAGGAAACCCACACAGAGAGTCACCCAAGGCCGGAATTAAACCCGGTCCCTGGTGCTGTGAGGCAGGAGTGCTAACCACTGTGCCACTGTGGGAAGAGGTTTGAATGATAAGCAAACATCAATCAACTGATCTATTTCTCTAATGCAAATTCAATGTTATTCAAAAGTGGCTAGGAATCAAAGCAAGGGATTCACTGATTTGCATGACTTGTGTTTCATTGTTTGGTTCAACCTGAACTTCCTTCAAAAAGGTTTTCTCGTGTTTGAAATTTAAATTAGTGAACTCAATTATCACTTTACTGTCAATTTGTGGTTTTCAACATGGTTTTAGTCAATGTTTTAATGCATAGATTTTATAACAGAAATGTGTTTCATAAACTGAATGATGTGATGGTTTCATGTGGTTAGGTGATGAACCAATTTCCATAATCCCTACAGTGCAGAAGGAAGCCAAATGTCCATCGAGTCTGCACCGACCCTCCGAAAGAGCTCCAGAAGGACCACTACCCAGCATATCCCTCTAACCCCACCTAACCATTGGACTGTGGGAGGAAACTGGAACCCCCTATGGAAAACCCATGCAGGCACGGAGAGAATGTGCAAACTCCACACAGATGGTCACCCAAGGCCGGAATTGAACCCAGGGTCCCTGGCTCTGTGAGGCAGCAGTGCTAACCACTGTGCCACTGTACCGCCCAGTGGCAACAGTCCAGAATCCAGATGTCTTTACACTCTCTATGCAAGCAATGTCCAATATAAATTACTGACAATTCACAGATCTAGTTATGGGGTCACTGTATTAGCCACATGCACGAATTATAGAGTAAAATATTCCCAGACCACCTAATGGAGGTATTTCACACCTCTATAATTGTATAGTACATAAGTGTATATGAAACATCTGTCTCTATTCAGTGAACAATGAAGTAACACATGGCGATCTGAAATGTCTTTCTTTTTGCGACCAATCACGGCATTCTTTTGTGAATGTGATCATTGAGGCACATGCACACCAATTTTCATCACTTTAAAAAATATATATTGTTAGTCAGAAAAACTGTTCAATTATAACATACAGAAAAGTGTAGATAATGGATACAACTTTTATAAGATATCCCCCAGCACAGATGTCCAGTTAGCCTGGCTAATGTACATGGAAAACACCGCCTTATAATGAATTAAAAGGATGAGGACCCCCACCCCGCTGCTTTATCCAGACGCTGCCTTGTGCTTACCTGGAAATATGTCTCACCTGCTGCTCAATCCTGTTAGATTATTTGCTCTCCTCCTCCTGATGTGTGGGATTGAGATTGAAAAGTACCTGCTGGTGGGTTCAGGCACCTCCCGGGTTAAATTAGCACCATGCTCAACTTCCATCTGTTTTAGTGCAGCTGCTATTTTGTTCCCCTTTTTATCTCCAAAATGCTGCCTCTTAACTTTCTTTTATTATCTCGAACCAGTCCCTCTCTTCTGCTCAATCCCCTGCCGCCAACACACATTTTAATAATATCACATCGGGTTGTTTGTTTCACTCCTCCCATATTTCTCTTTTCCAATCTCCCTCCCGCTGCACCATTCCAGAAATGTCCAACATGCGATAGGGTTGAGCGGAAAGATGGAATGTGATTCCTCTACATATAATATATAAAGATGCCCTGAAGGGAATTTTACCTCGGGCGCAGAAAGGGCCAATAGTGAGCTGCGGTGAAGATGTAGCAAATGCAGTAACAACAGAAATCTGGGAGATCAAAGGGTTGGGGGGGGGGGGCGGGGGGGGGGGGGGGGGGGCGGAAGAGGGCCATTGCAGCCAGCTTGGAGTCTGGGAAGGTATTTAATGCCGTGGAACAGGGATCCGAGAGGCTGCAGAGAATCCACACACACACACTGCACCATGGCTTTGTCTTGCAGCAGCTGGCTTTCCAATGAGGGCGGAAAGCATGTGTTTTTGGTAGGACTGACGAGCACACAGACGCTCTCCACTACTAGAATTGCAACGCATTTTAAGACACGTTTTCAAACTTTCTTTTCTCAGCAGGCGGCTGGGATGCCATCCTGAATTCAAATTGCACCGATTGACTTCTGCGAGCAGCTTTCACTAACTTTTTCTCTCCTTTCTCCCCCCCCTCGTCTCTATTTCAGATTTTCTGGTTGTCGATCAACGTGCTGCTATTTTGGAAAACCTTTACGCTCTATTATTATGGAGCTCAGTATTATTACTTACATCGGATGCTTGGGGTAAGTAGAACAAAAGATTATTTCAGTCCATTTGCGGACAGGTCTGCGAAGTTTCAGCGAGTGCAGTGAGAAGCTGACAGATCAGAGAGCAGCCAGCCCCCTTCTGAACAAGTTGTTGTTTCCCAAGAAAAGTAGAAAGGATCGGCGTTTTTCGACTTTCCCATGACCCCTCTCTCCAAGCGTTGAAACATTTAAAAAAGTAAAACTTGGCGTTCCTGGGGAATTAATGCATTGGTTGTAAATTCAATTCGCGCTGTACTTGTTACAGAAAGTGACTGGTGGGGAAGGATGGCAGCCCTGGTTGGCGAACCCTTTGTGCTTTGGGACAGGGAGCTGATGTCAGTCGGAATGAGCTGATTAGAAAGACTCCAATGGAGTCTAGGGGGGGGGGGGGGGGAATGCTCACTTTGGGTTACAAAGGAGACAGGCAGGGAGTGTATTAAACAAGTGCATTCGGGAGACATTTGAAAAAGAGCTGTGTTTGTACAATGAACGTTGTGGAATAATCTCTCCAACATCATTTGGCGACGTGCAGTGCGTGTAACGAGCATGGGAAGTAAAACAGGAAGAAGTTCCACAACACAAAACAGTGTCTGGGCTTTATCCCAATTGCATTTCAATCGTGCCTGTGCAACCAAACGTGGTCAAGAGGCCCAATAGTTTTCCAAGTATTAACACGGAGCTCTGCCCAAAGTTTCTTCAAACTTCTGCAGTTTGGCGCGGCTAACTTCATCAAACCTCACCCATCGCACACACATTCTCTCATTCGATTTCGTCGGTAACTTCAATGCAAAAGAAAAGGGGCGATCACTTTCAAAATCAGCAACTCTTTTTTATTTAATGCCCGAGGGGGTGGAAAACGGATTGTTGTTGTAAATAAGTTGTAAACACCCCAGTCCAACGCCGGCATCTCCACATCGTAAATAAGAGGGGTTCTGGAGTTACTATTTTTTGGGGAGAAACTTGCACACCTATTGCAGTTGCATCTCCGGGCTGTGGCTCCATTGTCCTTCTTCTATCCCCATTAGCAGTTTGACAAGAGAGTTGGGAAGCTGCTTGCGCAAAAACAAAAGATCGGGCTTATTTCTAGGCCTACAGGCAAATAACTAACACTCTGCAACGAGGGCTTTTGTGTTCTCCGGTTTCTTCTGACATTACCCTGAGTGATTCTAGCCTACTGACCATGTATTTCTTACTGATGTGTTTGGGGAAAGGGGGTGGATATTTTTAAAGTTCAGGAAATTTTCTCCATTGCACTAACCAAGATCACAAAGAACAGATTTTAGTCCAGGCAAAATCAACCTTCTGGTGATTTTCGTTTTAAGTTTGAAGTGTTTAAGTCAGATTGTGATAAAACGTGTCATTTTTTTCTGAAGAAAAAAATAATCGATTAAAAAAATCAGAGTAAAATCATATTTAAACATAAATTGTGTGCTGACTTTAAAAAAATCCAGACTACTATTTTATCCTAGGTCTTTCCCCATTATTTGAAAAGCTGTCCTGCTTTTTGCTCTATTGATGTTTAAAAGTTGTGCTGATTTTTCTGATGATATCTTTGGCCTGTTAGCACTGTAGCAACACTACTGCTTCAAAAGTCAAAGTAAAACAATTAGAATAGTTTGGTTATTTATTAAGATGATTTAGGGGCATCCAGAACAAGGAGCTATAACTTTAAAATTGGAGCTGAGCCACTGAGAAGTAGAATCAGGAAGTACCTCTCCACACAAAGAATTGTAGAAATCTGGAATTCTTTCCCCCCCAAGAAGCTTTCAAAACTGAGTTACGTGCTTAGGCACACGGTGTTAGAGTCACAGTGATAGAGTTTTACAGAACAAAAAGAGGCCTTTCATCCTATCTGTCTGTGCTGGCCATCAAACACCTACCTATCCGTATCCCATTTTCTAGCTCTTCATCTGAAGCCTTGTATGCTAAGCTGTATCAAGTTCTCATCTAAATCTACTTAAATGTGGGGGTTCCTGCCTCTACCACCCTTTCAGGCAGCGAGTTTGAGATTCCCAACACCCTCTGGATGAAAAGGTTTTCACTCAAATCCTCTCCAAATCTTCTGCCCATTAATTTAAATCTATGCCCCCTATACTAAGGGGAAACGTTTCTTCCTAGGTCCCTCATAATTTTTTACTCCTTCATCATGTCCCCCCTCAGCCTTCTCTGTTCTAAGGAAAGCAACCCCCACTAACCATCCTCTCTTCTAGTTGAAACGCTCCAGCCCACACAGCATTCTGGTGAATTTCCTCTGCACCCTTTCTAGCGCAATCATATCCTTAGTGTGGTGACTAGACTGCCTATTGATCATTTTTTACAGCTCCATCGCAATCTCCTTGCTCTTATATTCTGTGCCTCAGTTAATAAAAACAAATATCCCTTACGCCTTCTTAACCACCTTATATTCATGGATCTATGGACATGCACCCCAATGTTCCCTCTGGTCCTCTGTACTTCTTAGCGTCCTGCCGTTCATTGTGTATTCCCTTGCCTTGTTAATCCTTCCAAAATGCATCACCTCTCACTTTTCAGGGTTAAATTCTACTTGCCACTCTTCTGCCCATCTGACCAGTCTGTCTGTATCATCCTGTAATCTAAGGCATTTCTCCTCACTATTTACCACACCATCAATTTTCATGTCATCTGCAAATTTACTGATCACACCTCCAACTTGCACATCTAGATCATTAATGTACACTACAAACAGCAAGGGACTCAGCATCAATTCCTGCAGTACACCATAAATGATTCTATGTAAGTATGTTATTGTTCAGTAGATTTTTGTTACGTAAACATATCATAAGATATCAAACAATTAAATGGGGTTGAGGTACAGATAAACAATGAACAATTAAATAATACAACTGTCTTTTCGGAAGATAGGAATTGGAGGAGGCCATTACATACCACTAGCCTATCCCACAATTCAATACGTCCATGCGTGATTTGTCCTTCAATCTATGTTCCCAAAGCACATTTCAGAATTACCGTACAGTTTTGTTTTCTGTTCCAGTTCCTGCTTTATTACATACTGTAGAAATTGTTTCGGACAAAGATTTAAAATATATATATTGTTTCCCAATTGAGGAGCAATTTAGCGTGTCCAATCCACCTACCATGCACATCTTTGGGTGTGGGGGTGAGAACGATGTAGGCACGGGGAGAATGTGCAAACTCCACATGGACGGTGACCCGGGGCCGGGATAGGACCTGGGTCCTCGGTGCCGTGAGGCAGCAGCGCGAACCACTGCACCACCACGCTGCCCCTCGTTTAGGACAAAGGTTAAATGAATTAATTTTATGTTGGTCTGTCAATGGCATTTTCATTGATGTAAATCGGTTGCAAACTTGGGTTCGACAATGCCACTGAGAGTGGTGCTATCAGAGTCGAGATAATAGTGAAGGTGGGGTGGGAGTGAGTGGTTGGGTGGACAGCAAGAGGTCCATAGTCATACTATCTGCATGCCAGATAGCAGGATGAAGGTGAAGTGTGATTTGAGAAGTTGCATTTTTTAAAATTAAGAGTAGCCAATAATTATTTTGCAATTAAGGCGCAATTTTAGCATGGCCAATCCACCTACCCTGCACATCTTTGGGTTGTTGGGGTGAGACCCACGCAGACATGGGAGAATGTGCAAACTCCACACGGACAGTGTCACAGCCGTGATCGAACCCGGGTCCTTGGCGCCGTGAGGCAGCAGTGCTGACCACCACGCCACCCTTCGTTTATTGCAACGGCTTGATTCACTGCGAGCTAAGAGGCAACATCTCTTAAAAGATGCCTCTCTCTCATCGGTTTTCCGCTGATTCCACCAGTGGAGAGTATGCAAAGGTGAAGGATATGAAGGTTCGTACGAGCCTTGCTGACTAGATATTTGAAATGGGTGAGTGCATTGAGCAGAGGGAGAGGTTGGTGGTGCAATGGGTGGGAGATAGCATTTGAAGATGCATTCACTGACCTTGATCACTCTCATGAGATCATTGAACATTTTGTGGCACTACAGCCAGGTCCTTTAGGCAGCAATACTTGAAATGGTTATAAAACTAAATTACTGTGGATGCTGCAACCTGAAAAGAAAACAGAAAATACTGGACAATCGCAGCAGGTCTGACAGCATCTGTGGAGAGAGAAGGGAGCTAATGTTTCGAGTCTGGATGGCTCTTTGTGAAAACTATTTTTGATAAAGTGTCATTCAGACGCTAAATGTTAGCTCATTACTTGGATTGGCCTCTGTGTGCCTTATCCCACAAAATAGCAGTTATAAGCTCCTTCCTGATGATTCCCTTATTTCCTCTTTCTTTATTTTTGCTGTTATTTTGATCCTTGAATGCTTAATGGACATGTATCTTTAAGTCAAGCAGCAGAGAGGTGGAGGAATTCAAAAAGTTGCAGCATAGTATATGGCACTAGTCTTTTGAACAGAAGTTCTCGGCACCTAAGAGGTGGCATGGAACTCGGTTTGAGTGATTGGCTGGTGGCCAATAAATTGACTAAAAGGCCGAATACTGCCTGATAACAGGTGGTGATTGGGTCCTACTCGAGTAGAATGATTTTCAGAGAACCAAGGAGCTCAGTTTGAATCCTGGACACTCAGGGGAAAGACCTGCTCTCCCCCTCTGTCTCTCCAGAAAGGCTGTGAGGTGATGTATTTCTGAAACTACAGAGGACCTAAACAAGTGAATCTACCATGAAACTATTACAGGCTGCAAACAGAGACCTGGGTCTGAAAGCTTACTTTGAAGAAAGGTCTGCTTAAAGACAACCATCTGAAACAAAGACTCTTTTTCCTTTTACTTATTATTTTCACCCTCTTCTCCCCTCTGTGTTTGTCTGTCTTGTGTATGCCTGTGTAGGCGATGAGAGCAAGTTGAAGTGGGGGATTAAGACTTAGCTAATAGTTAAATCAGTTGTATTTGCTGCATACTTCATTATATTTCTTGTTCTAAATAAAAAATATGTGTGTTTAAATTTACAAACCTAGTGACTGTAATTACTGGGCAGCTAAGGACCAAAGACTGTATTTTTCGAAGAATTATTGGCTAATTCAATTGAATTTGCAATTGGGGTTGGAATTGACCACACGCTAGCTCATGGTGCCATATAATAGTGTATGTTTTAGGACAACCTAGCCCTCTGCAGAAACTTGTCTCTGACTTTCTATCTCCTGGACTAAGACGGCTGAAAACCTAGGAACCCTCTCTCTGACCTGCTGATCCATTGGTATTCTACTCCTTCTCGAGATCAGCATTTGCTGCAGCTAGAATGCACCTCTCTTTTAAGAGCTGTGGCCGATTTTGTGGCAGGCAGGCTAGCTTTAACTTGATCAAGCCATGCATGCACCAGGGCCTCTGGCTGAGTGTGCAGCCAGTTAGCAGGGCATTTCCTGTTGGAATACATGCTTCAAAAATGGAGAAGGGCAGGCAGCACAAAATCCGTGTGCGTTCTGCTGATCTGTCAAGGGACAATAATGTATCGGGATCCACCGGGGTACCGTCCAAATTTTAGCACACAACCAGCACTCATATACTAAATTTTGTAGCTGCTTACTGATGTGATGGACACGAGGGAGCATTATGGCTTGGAAGATCAGAGGAAGTCACATACTAAACAGTGCTTGGCCATCTTTGTGCATAGGCTCATAAACACTGATGGTCACTCCTTAAAACATCTAATAATGCATTTTTTAGGATCTATGGCACAATTTAACCATGGCGTTGCACCTGGCGTGGATCTGAGCATGCCGGGTAAATATTGGGAAAGGCCAAAATTTAGGTTTGCGGAAGGTGCAAAGCAGTTTGCAATTCATCTGGCCCACTCCCGATGGTGATTTCTGGATCTCGCCCAAAGATAGCGAGAATATCATTAACCCTCATTTGCATTCATTTCACTCTAATTAACAAGATTGAAGGTGAATGCAGCGGCCTCCCGGGAATTACGCACCTCGCCAGCAAGAAGTCAAGTGTGCGTCATTTAGTACTCATTTTCAAAAAAGTGAAGCTGGCGCAATGGTTTCTGCAGGGAAGTTAGGAAGTGAGTAACAATTTCCATTTTCCAGCATGCGGCTCCAGGGCACTGGAGCTGCTGCCCCAATGCTCGGGGTGGGGGTGGGGGCATCGGGGGGATCCATCAGGGGGTTGGGCTTGGTCGGGGGGTTGAAGCTAGGTCGGGGGTCGCCCCGTTCCAGGGGGGGGGTTGAGGCATTTTGTGTGTGAGGCCTTCAAACCATCTTTAAATATTGTGGAGACCCATAACAGGGACAACCACAGCTGCAGCTTGCCAGTCCGACCAAACTCTTCCAGGACATGGCCCTGCTGTCGCTTCCATCCTGAAATTCAATTTCACTCCCTTTGAATGTGAGCAGTCTCTAGCTTCACAAATGAAGGCTATTTCAAATGAGGAATTAGCCTTGGTGGTTGTGATAGTACTTTAGGTGCCTCCTCAAAGCCACACATGCTATGTTTCAGAGGATGATGAGCACACTGCATGTCAAGCAAACTTTGATGCCTAAACAATGTGCCTGATCTCCAGGAGGGTCAGATCCACAGAGGCAGCTGCTAACAATTAAGCGCAGGGCTTCAGCACTAGGGATCCTCTCGTAACCAAAGGGTAAGTGTGTGGTTCAGGAGAGGGCATCTGAGCATGGTCTTCCTAAAGTTCCCGACAGAGGCCTGATGCTCCTCAGTTTCTGAAAAGGCCTGACTCCTGTTTCTGCTGACAATGTGCTCACACCCATCCTCTGAAGAGGGTCTGCATCAGAGGCTGTTGATGTGGCTGGAGGTGTTTGTGCAGAGCAGGGATACCAGCACACCTGACTCGCTGCATGGCACTCAGAGAGAAGGCGGGGCAGTCATGGTAAGGGTGGGGGTGGCTTGGGGATTTTTGAGGGCCCCGGGATGGAAGCCCTAACTGATTGTTGGTCTGTCTCCATCTCCATTCTTCACAGATACCAAAATGGTTGCTGGTGTTGATCCCGCCGCAGCTGCCCTTGCGTTGCTGGTTGCAGCCCAGGTGGCCAGACTCCCGAGAAGGCAGCAGCGACAACACAGGCTGGAGGCAACACCTCATTTTCAGGGAACCAACGCACATTCTGAAGACCCAGCCGCCCATCAGGCTGTGGAGGGACTCAGTCCAATGTATACAGGTGACAATGGTTGCTCAATGAGCTGACGGAGAGCATGTGCCGCAGAAGACTCCATCTCAGGAGAGAAACAGTGCGGCACCAGTGCCATGTCCTTATGGACTTTGCACCCGTGGTGGAGGAGGACTCCTACTTCCGGTGGCCATGAAGGTCACTGCAGCCCTCAACTTTTCTGCTACTAGTTCATTCCAGTGCTCAAGCTGGGGTCTATATGACATTTCTTGAGCTACAGCCCACAGGTGCATCCAGGAGGTTGCAGATGCTCTGTATACCCGGCATCAGACTTAATCACCTTTGAGCTGGACCAGGACCACCAGGAAGCCTGGGCTGCAAGCTTCTCCACCCTTGCCGGGTAGCCCCAGGTCACGGGGCAATCAATGGCACATATTTCGCTCTGCACACACCGGGGCATTAGTGAGTGCCCTTTATTAACAGGAAGGGGTTCCACTTCCTGAATGTTCAGACCGTTCGTATTATGCACATGTCTGCATGCTAGCCAGGGACCGTGCATGACAGCTACATCCTAGGGCACTCGTATGGTCACCGCAGGATGATGGGTTGGCTCTTGGGGCACAAGAGATACCCAGTAAGGTCATAGATGGTGATGCCATTGCAGGGACTCAGACTCATGTGGAGACCCATTATAATGTGGCCCATGTTGCCACCCATGTTGTCATTGAGTGGTACATCGGAATGCTGAAAATGCGGTTCTGATGTATGGACCGCTCTAATGGTGCCCTGCAGTATATCCACAGAGGGTTTCCCGCTTTGTGGTGGTCTGCTGTGACCTCCATAACCTGGCACAGAAGAGGAGAAATATGCTGGAGGAGGAGGGACATGCAACCTCTTTTGAGGAGGAGACAGACCAGGAGCGGCAGGTGGACGGGCCTGTGGAGGAGCCAGAGGATGGAGGACTAGAAGAGGCAAGGGTCTGACATGCCCGAAGGACCACGGAGACTCTCATCATTTCTAGATTCTCATAGGACATGGCTTTTTCCGTCAGTTCAATCCCCCCCCCCCCCCCCCCCCCCCCCCCCGCCATTGTACCGCCACCGCCCTGGCAATCATGTTCCATCTTCTAACGGTCTGTACAATATTACTCCAAGGTGATGGGTCTGTGTTGGCACTGTCAGTGAGTCACTATACATTGCTGGTGAGCGATTAAAACCTGCTATGAGGAAAGCTCTGATGCTCCTTAGTTTCTGAAGAGGCCTGATTCCTGTTTCTGCTGACAATGCGCTCACACCCATCCTCTGAAGGGGGTCTGTATCAGGCTGTTTGATCCTGGAACACTGTGCCCGGGGAGTGGGAGAAGCGGAGGGAAACCAGGGGGTGGGGGTGCAGGTTGGCCAGCTGTGAAGATTAACATGACAGAGGCTTCTCGTGTTAAAGTGTTACATGTTTTAATAGTGAACATTTTACTGTGTCAGATTCCCATTCCCCCTCGCTAGAGATAGCAAACCCCCCAGTGCCCACTCAGTGCTCCTCATTCTTCCTTGGTCTTTCGTGGTCTACATCTAGGTGCGTCCCCAGGATGCACATCAGAAGTGGAGGAAGCCTGCTGCTTTCCGCACCCTGAAGCCTTTAGTGCCCTTGGAGGACATCGTCTGGAGCCGGAGGGCCCCGTCCGACTTACTCGTGCCACAGGCATCACCATGCCACACTATTCCGCCCGCTGTCCTTGAGACGTGCCGGTGTCAGGAGGGGTTTTTGGAAGAAATGGAGATTGCCATCATCTCCTTGGTGGCAGGCCCCAGTTTGGCCTTCAGCACCTTCTCCTCCCTGACGGTGCCCGTATGGCCCTGGGGGACTCCGTGGGTCAGAGTGGCAGCTTGATTGAGCTCATCTTGCTCTGCCAGTCCTGGTGGTTCCCCATTGTCTGCACCATGGTGTCGACACCCTCAGCAATGCCCCTCAGTGCTTGGCAATGCTCTGCGGTGCCTCGGCAATGCTCACCTCCATTTGGAACATGTCCCTCAGCCACTGGGACATGATGTCGATGCCCTCAGCCATGGTCGTCACAGACTGAGTCACGCCTGGGGCACCACCACTCAAGACGCAGATGTTGTGCTCCAGACTCCTGTCACCATCCTAGCAGTGTTGGCCTTGGTGCCATGCATTGTCGGTACCATCTCCTGTATCCAAAGCTTTTGGGATTCCTTCAATCAGTTCTGCAGTCGCAGGAATGTCGCTGACATCCCATCCTGAATGTCACAGGCTAATGTCTGCATCACCTCTGGGAGAACCTTGTCCAGGGGCTCGGCTTCTGACTCAGACCCAGCTGAGTCCTGGGATCCAGGAGACCTCTGACTGTTGTCTCCTTTGGATGTTCCTGCCTCCACCTGATGTGCATCAGCAACTGTGTGGTTCTCACCAGATTTGACCTCAGAAGCCAGTCCACTAATGTTGCCCACCGAGGTGTATATCTCTGTGCTGGTGGAAGGTGGGGGTGAAAGCTGTGACGCCTCGATGGTGGTCTCCTCGGAGCTCTCCGAGGTGTTCTCTTGGCTGGTTGGGAAGTCCAGCCTCATCAGATGTTGATCCTACAAGACAATGGACATGTGATCAGTGAGGGGAAGGATCATTTTGTCTGACATAAACAACTCACCTGAGACAGGTCATCGGGGTGAAGGGGCAGTGGATCCTCACCTCTCGCTGTCAGTAATTGCTATCTCCTGTGATTACAACCCCCACGCATTCCAGGGCCCGTTCCTCAGATCTCTGGCATCCTGCCCCTCCCCCCACATTTTGGCCCTTCCCAGCTTATTATGGGCTATCTTTTGCGACGGCAAAGAGAGGACATTGTGAGCTGCATAGGTCCGGGGGGGGGGGGGGGGGGGGGGGGGGTCTATCGCAGGTGGCTTGAGTGGGCATCGCACTTGGACAGGAAAGGATTGTGTTGGTGGGTGCCAGGGATTGCCGAGGAAGAAGCACAAAGTTCTGATGTAGGGAGGGCGTGAGGTATCAGTCAGTGATTTGTGGAGGGAGTTTGGGAGTTTATGGGGTGGCAAGTGGAACTGATGTCAGAGCAGAGGTGGTAACTTACCCTTGCAGCTCGGTGGAGGTCATTGGTCTTCATCTGACATTAGATGGAGGCACTCCTGTTGCCCAAACTGACAGTCGCTGCCACTGCCTCCCAGGCAGCATTGCTTACCCTGCTGTCGTAGTCCTCCCCTCAACCCCCTTGGTGATCAGCGTCGTGAAGCCTGGCCAGATTTGCATCGCCAAAGCGAAGAGCAGATCTGCGTGCTGCCATGCTTGTGTGTTGACTGGGAGTGAGTGGTGAGGGAGTGTTTAAAACGTCTCCGTCTTGTTAGCAGCGAGAAGCTGCGGCGCGAGTCTGGCGAATCAAATGGCGAAGGAGCCAGTCATGGCGAGAATCTCGTGGGGGCTCATTTTTTGGCACTAAGTGCCGTTTGATACAGGCTGTGATCTCACCAACATGTCGTTCGGGGACCATCCCGCCAAATGGGCCCAAAGTGACACTCAGAAATGTTTCCTTTGAATCCTGCCCTATAAATAATTTTAACACCAGTTAGGTTCACTGTTCAAATTAAGAGAAAATGTAATTCTAATAAAATGATAATTGAAACCGAAGAGAAATACAGACTGCCTAAGGAGTCCTGTGTATCCAAAATTTTCATTAATTCCCAAAATGGTAAGAGTTGGTAGACTCTTTGCCAAGATTGTAGTTAGTTGAAAAACAATAAGAGCTCAATCTATGCATTGTGCAGGGAGAATTTAAGCATGAAAAAAAATCAAAAAATAATTCACATCTAACATAGTTGCGAATTACTTCCCAATCGAGAACAAAAAGGATCACAACATTGCTTTGTTTACTTCATTGTTATCAGCCTTGCACACCTTTCATTTCCCTGTTTGTTTTGCTCTCCCACAGCCTGACGTTTTAGGATAGTGGGGGCTTGGGCCCTGCTGACTCTGGCTGACCCACTGCCACTTTACGCTCCAATGAGCATTGACTGACAGCACGCAGGACCTCCGCCCCTCGTTCAGGAGGAAGTCCTACCTTGGGGAGTAGCTGGCCAATCTGGTTGTCACTGGGCCTTTGGGGGTAAGGTTGGAAGGGGTCTTCTGATGAAGCTATACCCCACAACCTTCCTGCTCCAGATCTAACCTGGACTAACCCCAGTCTTCCCCCACAGATTTTCAGTCCACCTGCCAGTCTAGAATTTGAGGCTGGGTTGGAAATGGCCTTTCAGTGGCCATTACGTGGCTACATCAATTGGCGGAAAGGTCGGCTTCCTGCCCCAGCATAAAATCGCTGCAAGGTTGGGGTGTTCAGACTAGTGTTCTTATTTTCCCATTTTTTTCACGTTTTTTTCCCTCTAGGCGTATGGGAATTTGGAAGAAATCCCACCTCTACAATTTCATGCTTCCATAAAAAGCTATTGGAGGGGCACTGTAAAATTCTAGACCATGGGTAGGGAGTTACATGTTGCCTGAAGGCACACAGGTTGCTGCTCATTGGGGTCAGAATGCTCATCAGTGGGGATAAATGGTAAAATGGCTTTTTCTTTGGGGCAGTGACGGGATGCTGGGGGAATAGGGTCATTATGTTCACCAAGCTTGACGTACTGTGGAGAACCTAGAATTATGGTGTTGAATTGCAACATGCTGTTGTGGTGGGTTAGGAATTGCCAGATTTTTGTGGGTGTGATCAACTAATAAAATCATTGAATTCCTTTGCACGGGCAGAACTGCTTCATTATGGTTTTGGATCTGCAGCTATTAGTGTGTACTTCATTCAGGATTATCATGTTCTTCTGGATTTTGCTCCTGCCTCTACTGTTCTTTGTTCTGGGCTGTGATCGGACGGTCTTGTCGCACCCGATCCGGTAACGCAATGGGGCCGGTAAGTTTACGCTGCTCAGGACCCCTAACGAGATCTCACGAGATCTAACGAGACATCGCTGATGTATCTGTCCAATTCAGATACTTTCGACCAGACCACTTACTCAACACGGTAATGTGCAGCCCACACCATCAGAGATGGGACACCAGAGCCACGGTCATTAACTGGATCATTGTGTGCTGAGGCCCCCTCCCACGGCATCATTGGCAGAAAGCCAAAGGTAATGGCAAAAGAGCATGAAGGAGATTAAAACAGGCTCCTGAGGCACATCAGCAGCAAAGGGCAGCACGGTAGCATTGTGGATAGCACAATCGCTTAACAGCTCCAGGGTCCCAGGTTCGATTCCGGCTTGGGTCACTGTCTGTGCGGAGTCTGCACATCCTCCCCGTGTGTGCGTGGGTTTCCTCCGGGTGCTCCGGTTTCCTCCCACAGTCCAAAGATGTGCAGGTTAGGTGGATTGGCCATGATAAATTGCCCTTAGTGTCCAAAACTGCCCTTAGTGTTGGGTGGGTTACTGGGTTATAGGGGATAGGGTGGAGGTGTTAACCTTGGGTAGGGTGCTCTTTCCAAGAGCCGGTGCAGACTCGATGGGCCGAATGGCCTCCTTCTGCACTGTAAATTCTATGATCAAAGGTTTTACCTAAGTGTCTTTTAATAGCAAGGAGATCAAAGAACAAACACAAATACAAGTTCAACAGTCTTTATTAAACACACAATTAACCCGTAAATGACCCCAAGGTATATAGGGCACGATTCTCCGCTCCCACGCCGGGTGGGAGAATTGCGGGACGGCTGCTCTGGCACCCCCCGCGATTCTCCCACCCCCCCAAAAATGGCGTGTCGCGTTTTGGGACATGCCGCTCGGAGAATCGCGGGCCACCGTTTTTCACGGCGGCCCGTGATTCTCCGACCTGGATGGGCCAAGCGGCCTGCCGTTCCCGACCGGTTCACGCTGGCGGCAACCACACCTGGTCGCTGCCGGCGTGAACATGGCGGCAATACCTGGTTTGTGGCTTGTGGGGGGCGGAGAGGGCAGTGAGCACCACGACCATGCTCGGGAGGGGACTGGCCCGCGATCGGTGCCCACCGATCATCGGGCGGGCGTCTCAAAGGGACGCACTCTTTCCCCTCCGCCACCTCGCAAGATCAAGCCGCCACGTCTTGCGGGGCAACGGAGGGGAAGACGGCAACCACGCATGTGCGGTTTTGAGCCGTCATCCGTCGTGACGTCAGCCGCGCATGCGCGGGTTGGAGTGGCCAACCTGCGCATGCGCGGCTGACGTCATTAGGCGCGCCGGGCCTTGACGCCAGCGACAAGGCCCTGCGGCCGAGATTTACGGCATGGCCCTCCTAGCCCCCCCGGGGGGGGGGGGGGGGGGGGGGGGGAGAGAGAATAGGGGGCAAGGAGAGGCCTCCGACGCCGTCGTGAACCTCTCCGCGTTTCTCCGCAAGGCGTCGGGCCTTGCGGCGAATTCCACCCATAATACTTGAAACACCCAAGATTCGGTTATAGTACCCACAAAGATAGCTTGATTGAACCGTCGGTCTAATTCTTGAATCTCTCTGGTCCATCATCACGAAGGTGAGTCTCGCAGGCTGTTTCTTCCTTCCTTCTTTCTCTGGTCAGTAGTCTTGATTGCCTCTGCATGGTATCTTTGCTGCTGATGTGCCTCAGGAGCCTGTTTTAATCTCCTTCATGCTCTTTTGCCATTACCTTTGGCTTTCTGCCAATGATGCCTTGGGAGGGGGCCTCAGCACACAATGATCCAGTTAATGACCGTGGCTCTGGTGTCCCTTCTCTGATGGTGTGGGCTGCACATGACCTGTCCCCATATTAGGTAACAACAGAAACTCTGGGCGACAGAAGGTCTGGCCCGATCTGGGTTACTGACAATAGACCTGTGCACATCAATAGGGTGCAATGATCTCCTGTGGGTAATTGATGGGCAGGTCCAGACATGTCTGGCAGCTTCTCTGTTGGTTGCGTGTTTGACTTTGGTCAAGTCTGAATTCCAGCAGCCTGCCTGAGGTTTGACTGGAGTATGATTTTAATATACCCAATTCTTTAATTTAGGATGTCCAATTTAATTGGCCTTGAAGCTCCTCCAGAATACTGTGACCTATTTTCACTCTTTCCCAGTGTCTGACATTCATAGTCTGGATTTTTTTAAAGAATCACTCCAGAATTGTGAAATTTATCCTTGCGCTTTTCCTGAAATAATTTTGTAAAACAGAAATTGCTAGAGCTGAGGAAAAGTATTTTGACAATAGTGGATTGATTCTGGGATATCTAAACCCAGCACACCTGCTCAGACTGCACAATCCAATTTCTTTAAAAAAAATTTAGAGTACCCAATTCATTTTTTCCAATTAAGGGGCAATTTAGCGTGTTCAATCCACCTACCTTGCACATCCTTGGGTTGTGGGGACAAAACCCACACAAACATGGGGAGAAAGTGCAAACTCCACATGGACAGTGACGCAGAGCCGGGTTTGAACCTGGAACCTCGGCGCCGTGAGACAGCTGTGCTAACCACTGCGCCACCGTGCTGCCCTCACAATCCAATTTCAGCTCATAGCATCACATCTTTGGGAGCAGCTGAAGGCTTAAAAATAAATCTTTTGATGGTGTTGAATGAGCCAAAACACTAGTCAATGGATACATTTCATCCTTTTATTGTAAAATGTGTACTTTTTTTTGCTGGAACTCCTATTCCGAACATTAAATGATAGATTTTCAGAAACCGTTTGAGAGCATTGAGCAATCTGGCACCAGATTCACACAATCTGGCCCCCAGGCTGTTCAATTAGAGTTACAAGTTTACAGAGGCTAAATTCATTAGAATAGGAATTTAGAATAGCAGTTAATAACATTGTTTAGGTCTGATACTGCAGACAGGATGCACATGCAGATGTATGATTTTCAATTAGTCTGCATAGATGTTATTTATTAAAATATGTTAAAAATCAAGAGTGCCCAATCTGCTTTGAAAATTCTATCTGAGCTATCTGATTGGCTGGGATTGGAATCAAAATCTGTGATTTACTCTTGATTAGTGGTATCCAGATTGGGGAATGTCACATGTGCAGGAAGTGCTTCCAACTGTGTGTGCTTGATATGCAAGCGTCTGACCTTCCAGCTGGTGACACTACTACATAAAGGCGGTCGAAGAGTTTCTTAATGCACATTGCAGACAGAGCAGTTTAGTAAGGAAAGGAAGTGTGTGACCGTTTATCAATGTAGGAAGAAGGCAGCAGCCAATTCATGTGTTCTCAATGCTGAATTAACTGAATACGTATGGCAATGGCAGCGACCAAAGCAAGATAAGTAGTGTGGAAACTGAAATATTCAAATGACAAAGATATATAAAAATATCTGCACATGAGACTATCAGATTATTTTTCAGGGTCAATTTTGACGTTCGGCAAATTTTATTACTCCCATCACTTTTGAAAACCAAGCTATACCTGACTGAACAAAGTGTAATAAAGAAAAAAAATTGGTTTCCCACAGCAAATCTGGGAACGGGAAAGTTGATGTTCTCCCTGTTTTGATGTTTTGCGGAGGGTTAGGGGTTGGGGGGACTGGCACGTGCAGCTTATGACAGGACATTGGGTTACAGACTGCAACTTCAGTGTTTCTATGTTAATCTGTGCATGCCTGCCATCAGTTGTGATCCCTTTCAGAGGGGTTAAAGCGGTGAGCACTGACCGTTCCTAGTCAACCCTCCCACCCCCCACCCCCCAAAATTTGGACCAATGCCTGCGAGGTGCCAAGGTAAGGATCTAAATGAGTGAATGCGAAGGATTTTGGACAGGGGTAAGGAACAACCAGAGTTACAATTTATATTGAAACTAATGATATGGGAAGGAATAGACTTAATCATGCGCAGAGATTAAATTTTGTTTGACAGAAGGATGTCCAAGGGTGATCATTTTGACGAGTAAAATAAGACCAGTAAATGTACGAGTGGAAATAGGATACAAAAGGAAAAGGTTAAGATTTCTGGGAAATTGATAATGAAGGACAAAAGGGGTTAGGTACAGGGGTGGTAGGTTTACTTGAGCATGACTCGCATCTGTAGTATTTTTTCTCGGAAAATGACTGATGTTTTCATGATAATATATTCAAGTAATATGGCAGAGCATGGGCAGAATAAAAAACACAAAAGGGAGATTGGAAAAACAGGAAAATTATTCAAAACATATTAGAAAAAGGAGTGTTAAAATGAATGCAATTCACAAGTAAACAGGCTGATTTGAATTGCATGTGTGTAAATGCTCTAAGTATATTTCATAAAATCGATGAGCTCAAGGAAGCACTGATGAGGGGAATATAATATAGTGTTAACATAAATATGTATGCCTGGATTTAAAAACTAAACATCTGTGAATGCAAAATGTTCAGGGGGGACAGGGTAGGGAAAAGGAAGGAATGCAGTTAGTAATTTCCATTTTGGCATTAGAACATTGGGATCGTATAGGAGATGGTAAAATTGCTGAACCTATTTAGTTAGATTCTGGGAAGAAAGTAACTGCGACCTAATTTGGAATTTATTATAGATCACCCTCTCTCTCTTCAGATCCCATGCCCTAAGAGGGCTTTGGCGAACATGGGCCTCCATGTATTGGTCCATGGTTACACTTAGCAAGATATTGCAGTGGTTTGCCATTGCCTTCTGCAGGTTTTGGCTGATCAGGAGGCTTGTCTGCTATTACTGCCTGCCGTGAGCATATTGGAAAGATTCACAAGCTGATACTCAACCCAAAACTAGGTTTTAAAAAGTTAATTTATGGGATCTGGGTGTCGCTGGCTAGACCAGCATTTATTGCCTATCCCGAGTTGCCTTTCATTTTTTTATTATAAATTTAGAATACCCAATTCATTTTTTTCCAATTAAGGGGCAATTTAGCGTGTTCAATCCACCTACCTCGCACATCTTTGGGTTGTGGGGGCGAAACCCATGCAAACACGGGGAGAATTTGCAAACTCCACACGGACAGTGACCCAGAGCCGGGATTGAACCTGGGACCTCGGCGCTGTGAGACTGCAGTGCTACCACTGCGCCACCGTGCTGCCCTTCGAGTTGCCTTTCAGAAGGTGGTGGTCAGCTGCCTTCTTGTAACCGCTGCAGTTTGAGGTATAGGTACGCCGACTGAGCTGTTAGGGAGGTATTCCAGGATTTTGACCCAGAGACAGAGAAGGAACGGCAATAAATTCCAAGTCAGGATGGTGAGTGGCTTGGAGGGGAACTTCTAGGTAGTGATGTTTCCAGACATCTGCTGCTCTTGTCCTTCTAGATAGTAGTGGTCCTGAGTTTGAAGGTGCATCTTGTAGATGGTACACACGACTACCACTGCCCATCAGTGGCAGAGGGATTGAATGTTTGTGGAAGGGATACAAATCAAGCAGGCTGCTTTGTCCTGGATGGTGTCGAACTTCTTGAGTGTTGTTGGAGCTGTACTCGTCCAGGCAAGTGGAGAATATTTCATCAAACACCTGACTTGTGCCTTGTGGATGGGTTGACGGGCTTTAGAGAGTCAGGAAGTGAGTTACTCGCTGCAGGTTTCCTAGCCTTTGTCCTGCTCTGGTAGCCACAGTATTTACATGGCAAGTCCAGTTTGGTTTCTAGCCAGGATGTCGATGGTGGGGACTCTATGATAGTAATGCCATTAAATGCCAAGAAGCAGCGGTTGGATCCTCTCTTGTTGGAGATGGTCATTGCCTAGAACTTGAGTGGCGTGAATGTTACTTGTCACCTGTCAGCCCAAGCCTGGCTATTGTCCAGGTCTTGCTGCATTTGGACATGGATTGCTCCAGTATCTGAGGAGCTGCAAATGGGACCTGGATATTGAGCAGTCATCAACGAACATCCCCATTTCTGACCTTATGATGGAAGGAAGCCCAGTGATGGTGTTGCGGAAGGTGCTTCATAGAATCCCTACAGTGCTGAAGGAGGCTATGCGGCTCATTGAGTCTGCATTGACCCTCCAAATGAACAATCCACCGCTGCCCAATCCTCGCCCTATCTCCATAGCCCCCTTTAATCTTTGGACACTTAAGAGCAATTTAGCCTGGCCAATCCACCTAACCCGCATATCTTTGGACTGTGGGAGGAAACCGAAGCACCTGGAGGAAACCCACGTTGACACGGGGAGAACGTGCAAACTCCACACAGTCACCCAAGGTTGGAATTGAACCTGAGACCCTGGCAGCAGTGAGGCAGCAGTGCTAGCCATTGTGCCACCGTACCACCTAGGTTGGGCCTAAGTCACTCCCCTGAGGAACTCCTGGAGCTGAGATGATTGGGTTTTAGACTGTAATTCTACATTGCAGAAGATTCGGAACCTTCCTTGGCTGATCAAGTCCTGGAATGGTTCTTCAGCCCAGAACTTTGAGCTCAAAAAACAGGGACCTTACCACAAAACCGCCCTACAATGAGTTAAAGGTAAAATAACACAAATTAAAAGATAATGGCAAAAATAACAGGGCCATAATAATGGGTAACTTTAATTTTCCAAGTTAGATGAAGATAAAAATAAAGTGATAAAGGAGGAGAGGACTGTCTGTAATTTGTCTTGCACTCTTCTGTGGTGCAATTGATTTGATCCTGTAAGGAAGAACACACTATTTAATCTAATTGCAGAAAATCAAATGGGACCAGAAGGTAATGTAAGGGCTGCAGAAGATCTTTGAAATAATGCCTATAACATAAATAGGCTAAATATGAAAAAGAAAATTTTAAATTTGATATAAAGAATCATTGCAAATGCATAGGAAATAAATATTTCCAGGTAACACAGTGAACAAACAATGGGATGATTTAAAGCACAAAATAATTATGGGTATTCAAGGAAGTATGTCAGCATGGACAAGGGAGTTGGCTGAAGGCAAGATTCCCATCATCAAAGCACACTTTTGTAAAATTACATCCAATGTGATATAGAATTACAAAGTCTATAGCACAGAAACAGGCCATTTAACCCAACTGGACTATTCTTGTATTCATGCTGTACACCAGCCTCCTGCTGCTTGAATGACCTCTTCCCTCTTGGCCCATATATCGTCCTTCCTCATTTATGCATTCAGTCATGATTAAAATGGTTCAGTGCTATTTGCTTGAATCATTCCATGTGGTACTGAGCTCTACATTATCACAACTCTGTAGGATAAAATGAACTTCATAAATTCTTTATTTCAGTCACATGTGGTCACCGTTTCACCATGTCCACTATATTGAACCTCTTCATAATTTTAAAGGTCTCTATCTGGTTTCCTTTTGACTTTCTTTTCCAGAAAGAAGGACCTAGCTTGCTCAATCATTTCTGATAGTTACAGCTTAGCAATTCTGATAATATCATTATTAATTTTTTCTACACTTTCCCAAAGCTTCAATATCTTTCTAGTGGTGTGGAAATGAGGGACAGCAATTTTTTTTTATAAATGTTTTTTATTCAGTTTTCATGTTTTATATTGAACAAATTACAAATTGTTAGAGAGTGAAAAAAAAAACACGCAAAAATTAACATATATATTTACAGGTGAGCATCTTCGTAGTAATAACTGTGGCCTCCCCCTCTTTGCCGGCATACATATTTTACATTCCCCAACATGTTTATTGGCATTTATTTAGTTTGGTTTTGGGCCTTAGCTAGCCATCAAACCCCCGTAACGAGCCCGTAGCCCCCCCCCCTCCCCGCCGGCTACCTTCCCCCGACTATTCTTCCTCTTGTACGTTGGCCACAAACAGGTCCCGGAACAATTGCATGAATGGCTCCCACGTTCTGTGGAAGCCGTCGTCCGACCCTCGGATGGCGAATTTGATTTTCTCCATTTGGAGAGAATCCGAGAGGTCGGACAGCCAGTCTGCAGCTCTGGGCGGTGCTGCTGACCGCCAGCCAAACAGGATTCTACGGCGGGCGATCAGGGAGGCAAAGGCAAGGGCGTCCGCCCTCCTCCCCAGGAATAGATCTGGCTGGTCTGAAACCCCGAAGACCGCCACTATCGGGCATGGCTCCACCCTCACCCCCACCACTTTGGACATAGCCTCGAAGAAGGCTGTCCAGTACTCCACAAGTCTGGGGCAAGACCAGAACATGTGGGCGTGGTTGGCCGGGCCTCTTTGGCACCGCTCACATCTGTCCTCCACCTCCGGGAAGAACCTACTCATACGGTTTCTCGTTAAGTGGGCTCTATGTACCACTTTTAGTTGCGTCAGGCTGAGCCTTGCGCACGTGGAGGTGGAGTTGACCCTATGCAGTGCTTCGCTCCAGAGTCCCCACCCTATCTCCATCCCCAGGTCGTCCTCCCATTTCCTTCTTGTTGCGTCCAGTACGGTGTCGTCCCTATCTACCAGTCGGCCATACATGTCACTACAGTTCCCTTTCTCTAGGATACTTGCGTCCAGTAGGTCTTCCAGTAGTATCTGTCGTGGCGGTTGTGGGTACGTCCTTGTCTCCTTTCGTAGGAAGTTTTTGAGCTGCAGGTACCGTAGCTCGTTCCCCCCAGCTAGCTGAAATTTCTCTGTCAGTTCGTCCAGTGTTGCGATCCTGTCGTCCGTGTATAGGTCCCTGACTGTCAGTGTCCCCCCGTCCTGTCTCCACCTTTTGAAGGTGGCGTCAGTCAGTGCTGGTTTGAACCTATGGTTGTTGCAGATGGGAGCCTTGTCCGACATTTTGTGAGGGACAGCAATTTAACAAGCGAAGGTGAGCTCGATGTGCATGGGGAGTTAAATCCTCTAAAACAGGGGTGGGCAAACTTTTCCGTGCAAGGGCCACATTCAGAAATTCACAATTTTAAAGGGCCGCATAGTATATTAAGTAAAATAATTAATATTTAAAATAGCCAAAATAAAAGGTTTTTAAAGAAAAAAAAACAATTAATTTTTATTAATTAATATTTTAAAGTAGAAACTTTACATGAAACACATTTATTTGAAAAACAAAGTAACTCAGTTTAAAGAAAAAAAAGCAATTAATTTTTATTAATTAATATTTTAAAGTAGAAACTTCACATGAAACACATGTTGTGCCGAGCAATGATCACCCTACTCAAGTCAACGTATCCACCCTATACCAGTAACCCAACAGCCCCCCCCATTAACCTTGTTTAAAAAAAAATGTAAAAAAGGCATACATATTTATGTTAACACTATATTATATTCCCCTCATCAGTGCTTCCTTGAGCTCATCGATTTTATGAAATATACTTAGAGCATTTACACACATGCAATTCAAATCAGCCTGTTTACTTGTGAATTGCATTCATTTTAACACTCCTTTTTCTAATATGTTTTGAATAATTTTCCTGTTTTTCCAATCTCCCTTTTGTGTTTTTTATTCTGTCCATGCTCTGCCATATTACTTGAATATATTATCATGAAAACATTAGTCATTTTCTGAGAAAAAAAACTACAGATGCTAGTCATGCTCAAGTAAACCTACCACCCCTGTACCTAACCCCTTTTGTCCTTCATTATCAATTTCCCAGAAATCTTAACCCTTTCCTTTTGTATCCTATTTCCACTCGTACATTTACTGGTCTTATTTTACTCTTCAAAATTATCACCCTTGGACATCCTTCTGTCAAACAAAATTTAATCTCTGCGCATGATTAAGTCTATTCCTTCCCATATCATTAGTTTCAATATAAATTGTAACTCTGGTTGTTCCTTACCCCTGTCCAAAATCCTTTCCATTCACTCATTTAGATCCTTACCGTGGCACCTCGCAGGCATTGGTCCAAATTTTGGGGGGAAATGAGGGACAGCAATTTAACAAGCGAAGGTGAGCTCGATGTGCATGGGGAGTTAAATCCTCTAAAATGAAGTCTGGTTGGAATCCCAGCATTATTCTACCCTCTTTCTTGTTTTACCCAGACAGGTTGTATATTAATGGAGAACCTCCTGAGAGTTATATGCAAATAGGTCACTATTATTTTAACCAGGAATTCTAAATTTAACATGCAGCACATTTATTTCCCAAGCTGTGAGCAGCTAGCCAGGGTCAACCAGGCAAAATGTACCAGGGGGATTGCTTTTTCAGGCAAAACTTTGATCAGAGAAATTAAAGAACTCGAGCCACTCCTTCTAAAGAGAGTGCCTCCAGGATAAAATTAACAGTACAGACTGATGTTATCCACTGTCAGTGTGAAGAAATCCTTATTTGTTGCCCCAACGTGTATCGTACGCAGCACGTTCATGTCTTATTTGTACTTGAAGTACCTTGCCAAAGTTGAACTTGTTTCTGACAGATTCTTAAAATCTTTATTGTCACAAGTAGGCTTACAATAACACTGCTATGAAGTTACTGTGAAAAGCCCCTAGTCGCCAAACTCTGGCGCCTGTTCGGGCACACAGAAGGAGAATTCAGGACGTCTAAATTACCTAACAGCAAGTCTTTCGGGACTTGTGGGAGGAAACCGGAGCACCATGGAGGAAAGCCATGCAGACACGGGGAGAACGTGCAGACTCCACACAGGCAGTGATCCAAGTCGGGAATCGAACCTGGGACCCTGGAGCTGTGAAGCAACAGTGCTACCCACTGTGCTACCGTGCTGCCCTGCTGTCGTTTTTGTGGTCTGGACATCTTCTCAGTTTCAAAATAATTTCAGATGTGAAGAGGACTTGCCATTTGCAAAGGTTTATCTTGATATAGCCCTGGAAGCTGACTGTCTGCCAACAGACCGATTCATCTCTCCTTACAATGCAGTTTGTCCCGAACAAAAGCTAATGCAAGTGTCAACCTTTGTGACCTCAACACCATGAATATTAGTGGCACCAAACTTTCTGTGAGCCATGAAGCTGCATCTCCTCTACCAATGGTGGCCTAATTGTACTGACATTTCAGCTGGAATTCCCATGTGGGGAAACCTGGGATTTTCTGAATGTCCTGTGGGACTAGATTAGCGTTGAAACGTAGCTGAGGATTGGGTGCCAGGTACGTGGGGGTTTCAAAGATGGTGGTCTGATCATGGATTGGGATGGGGATTGGTGATTGCAGGTGGGCATGATGGGGCTGGGAGATCATGAGGATGGGTAGAGATAAGCTTGATGGTCCTGGAGAAAATATTCCTGCTCCGCTGAGCCCACACATGTAGTTACTTCATGGATCCAACTTAATTTGCCTCTTTACTCGCCTGGATTCTTGCGGAAACTTGGCAAACATTAGTTTTAAAAGAAATGTAAAAATTGAGGCATCTTGCCTCCTTGAATGATTTTAATGATCAACACAACTCCTGAGAGTGGTCTGGTTGTCCATTGCCTGACCTACCTTTGATAAAATTGGAAATGGTTCTGGAATTGAAATTTGAAACATTTTCATCCCACCTGAACCCAACCTCATCATTCTAGTGGTAAATTACACCATGTATAGTTGTTTTGCTAATTAAATCTAGGGCTTAATTCTCCGAAAAGATTTCTAATTGTGTAGCGAGCGCATTCCCTGTGTACGGCCCAGCAAGGCGGCAACGCAACGTTAATTGGTCCACTTTACGAGGCCTCAAGGGCTTCTCGCCGCAAATGAAGGCTTGTCAGCTGATTCACCGGCACTGCTCTTGCCAGCTCCCCGCTAACAAGATCGCGCAGCACTTGTTCAGTCAACCCCAACCATCTCACAACAATGATGAGGCCGCATCTCGAGGTCAGCACATGGGATAGGGCAGCACGGCTGTGCACGTGCGGCCGACAAGTGAACCAGGGCTCCCTGGCCTCAGAGTCTCCAGAGGACCCCCACCAGGGGCCTCAAAGGCCACGGGATGAGGTAAGCAGCTGGCTGCCTCCACCTCCGATGTGGATTCTGAGGGCACACCTAGACATAGTGGTAGAGCTAGGAAGGCCAAGCACGTTGAGGATCACTGAGTACACCAGAGGAGGGGGGAAGGGGGTGGGGGGGGTGTTAGGTAGGGGGCGAGGGGCTGGGGGTGTGGGAGGGGGCAGCACCAACGGGAGAGTGGGGAATTGTAAAACACAACGAACACCTTTGTGCACAACCAGTGTGATGCCTCTGTCACTTTCTCCCGCAATGCAGGCTGACCTCCGAACCCTTGGCCTATCTCTCCAGATATCTCCCCCTCCCCGTGGCACTCATCCACCCTCTGGCCGTGGACATGTTCCCGGAGCTGTGTTCCCATCCCCTGGGTGTTCGGATGTTGGCCGCTGCGTGTGTGGCGTTGCCTCTCACAGTGTTCAGGCACAGTCTCCAGGCATCAAGGCGATTGGGATGCTAGGCAATGAGTCCCACATTCTACATGGCCCGGCCATCCACGGGAATCCACTTGGGTTGTGTGAAGTGCTCACTTAACCACGATTGCCAGCACTAGCAGCAGCGCCGCTCCCGATAGCCCCGGGGAAGTACTCAGGGAGTCCGGAAATATTAGCTTCATTGAGAATTTGGAGGCAGTTTCGCCAACACTTTGGGTTGGGGGCAGAGTCAAGGGAAATGACGATTCGGGGGAACCACAGATTTGAGCCAGGGAGTTGGGATGGAAATTTTTGGAAATGGGAGGAGAAGAGGATTAAGACACTAAAAGATTTGTTTCTTAGGGGTCGGTTTGCAGGGCTGAATGAGCTGGAAGCGAAGTATGGGCTGGAGCAGGGGGATATGTTTAGATACGTGCAGGTTTGAGATTTTGCCCGAAAGAAGATACAGAGCTTCCCGGTGGAGCCGGCCTCCACATAGCTGGAGGTGGTGATGACAACAGGGGACTGGAGAAGGGGGTAGTGTCAGCGGTTTACGGAGCTATTTTGGAAGACGAGAAGGCATCACTGGAAGGGATCAAAGCAACGTGGGAGGAAGAGTTGGGAGAGGGTATGGAGGAGGGGACCTGGAGTAAGGTGCTTCGGAGAGTGAATGCCTTCACCTCGTGCGCGAGTTTGGGGCTGATACAGCTGAAGGTGGTATACAGAGCACATCTCACGAGGGCGAGGATGAGCCAATTCTTTGAAGGAGTAGAAGATGTGTGTGAACATTGCGGGGGGGAGGGGGGGGGGGGGGGGGGGGGCTAATCACGCTCATACGTTTTGGTCCTGTCCAAAGCTAGAGGATTACTGGAAGGAGGTTTTTAGGGTAATTCCTAAAGTGGTGCACGTGAAACTGGACCAGGGCCCCCGGGTGGTCATATATGGGGTGTCGGTCCAGCCAGGGTTGGAAACTGGTGCGGGGGCAGATGTTGTAGCCTTCGCCTCATTGATCGCTCGAAGGCGGATCTTGTTGGGATGAAGAGCAGCCTCTCCACCCTGTGCCCTGGCGTGGCGTGGCGACCTGCTGGAATACTTGACCCGTGAGAATGTTAAGTTTGAACTGAGGGGAAGGATGGAGGGGTTCTGTAATTCATGAGCATTATTTATCATGCACTTTGAAGAACTGGATAATATTGAACATTATCATAGAATTTACAGTGCAGAAGGAGGCCATTTGGCCCATCGAGTCTGCACCGGCTCTTGGAAAGAGCACCCTATTTAAGCCCACACCTCCACCCTGTCCTGTAACCCATCATTCCCACCTAGCCTAAGGGCAATTTAGCGTGGCCAATCCACCTAACCTGCACATCTTTGGATCGTGGGAGGAAACCGGAGCACCCGGAGGAAACCCACGCAGACACTGGGAGAACGTGCAAACTCCACACAGACAGTGACCCAAGCCGGGAATCGAACCTGGGACCCCGGTGCTGTGAAGCAACTGTGCTAATCACTGAGCTACCGTGCTGCCCCATTAGTTTGGGGAGGGGGCGGTGTATGTTGATGGTGACTATGGGTAATTCCTGATTCCTTTTTCTCATTTGTTTATGTGAACATGCGGGCTAATGTTTGGGGTTTGGACGGGAGGATGGGATCGTTGTTATTATAGGGATTGACATATTTGTTGCTGATTATTGTTTATTGTTGGTGGGTGTAAATTTGGGAGAAAATGTGAAAAAGGAGGAGAATAAAAAATATTTTTAAAAAACCAAAAAAAACCCATGATTGCCAATTCCCTATCAGCGATAGCTTTTAGCCACACAGCCAGATGCCTCGGCAGTCGATGGGAGTTATGGGTGGTCAGTGGGGCAGACGGGCAGGGACAAGGGTTGCCCCAGAAATGGGTAAACACGATCCAGGAGTTGGCATGGTGGTGCCACATATGGTTGTCCCACCCAGTGGTTCCCCCTCCTCCACTCTCCCATGGTGACCCAACAGTGCGGAAGGCCCCCACCTCTAGCCGGTGGTGCTCCCATATTGACAGCTGTGTGAAAGAGAGCGAGGTGCAAATTGCATAGGTGGCACTTAATCAGCCAGGTCATTTAAAGAGCTAGGGCAATGTAGTGGATTGAGATGCATGTCTCTTTAAGATAGCACAGCAGAGGAGGGTCACCTGGCTCCGGCAACCAATGGGGACCAAGAGCGGGTAATCACCCCAGAGGGTGGAGTCCCCTCATCGGCAGAATACATCAGAAGCCATGCAGTAAAGATGTAAAGACTGGAACAGCAGCTCCTTTCTGCTCCAGGGCAGCAAGGCCAGTGGCCCCTCTACCATTGTTCCTTATTATCAATAAACTATGTTTGTTCACACAAAGAGCCTCCACCTCATCGCTGCCAGGCTACCACAGGCAGCTAGAGCGGGTAGTTGTGACTTTCATCCTTAAAACTCCTAGATCTTGTTATACAACTTGGTGCTCGAGCTGTGAACAGATCTGAAGGGTGGAGGCAATTGATGCAAAGCTTTATTTAGAGCTGTGTGAAGCCGTGTTTGCAAAGCTGAACTTGCCTCTGAGATATAAACTGGTGCCTGCCCTCAGGGAAGAGGGGGTGGAGTGTGTCTAAAAGACCAAAGGCACATCCATATGGGCTCCATCTCATCACTCCTTGCTTTGTCAGTCAATTGGATGACATTGCAGACTGCCAGCGCTGGGTTAGGAGTGTATGGGCCATGAAAGAAGAAAGTTTGTTGAATTGGACACAGGACCTTCACACATGAACGATGGCAGCAGCACCATGTAGCTATAGCCAGGGTACCTGTGCATGAGTCAGCAGAGCTTCCTGACAGACCAACAAGAGGAGACTGAGATATTACCTTGAACAAAGAGTGTGCAGGAAGAGCTTCAGCTTCCTGGACATGAATGAGATGTCTCAGGATATAGGAAGAGAAATCTGTGCCATGTTGGAAGTGGACCTCACGTCTTAACAACCGGTGCACAAGCCCTTCCAATAGCAGTCAAAGTAACCATGGCCCTCAACGTTCATGCATTTGGATCCTTCAGGGCTCTGCTGCAGACGTCGCAGCATCTTGCTGTCAGCTGCCCAGTAGTGCATTGTAGCAGTCACTGATGCCTTCTTTGCCAGGGTAGCGGAGCTGATTAAGTTCCCCACAGATGTGGAGTCCCAGAGTCAAAGAGCAATGAGGTTCATGTGAATGGCAGGCAAGTGCAAGGCATAATAGATTGCTCACACATCCTCATCCTCATCAAAGCATCATTATAGTGACGCCTTCCTGGGTGGCTCTTTATATAGGTCCTTAATCATGAAACTTCCAACCTCCTAATTCATGCACCGCCTCTGCCTAAGAAGTGTTTCCAGAGTTGGCTGCCCCAACCACTGCCCGCACCTAATAATAATAATCTTTATTGTCACAAGTAGGCTTACATTAACACTGCAATGAAGTTACTCTGAAAAGTCCCTATTCGCCACATTCCAGCGCCTGTTCGGGTATGCAGAGGGAGAATTCAGAATGTCGATTCACCTAACAGCATGTCTTTCGGGACTTGTGGGTGGAAACCGGAGCACCCGGAGGAGACCCACCCAGACACAGACACAGGGAGAAAGTGCAAACTCTGCTCAGACAGTGACCCAAGTCAAAGATCAAACCTGGGACCCTGGTGCTGTGAAGCAACAGTGCTAACTACTGTGCTACCGTGCTGCCCACCTGGTCCCTGGCAATGGGAATCGTGCCTCTGGAGTTCTTTTTCCCCAAAGCGGGAGTGCAAAGCCAAGATTTTCGCTATCTGCCTCGAGGATGAAAATCCTGGCCAGAGGGCAGAATCCTTCAATTTCGAGACAAAAGTGCGGTAGTGGGCAGCTCCAGTGGTGCCTGTTCTGCCAGATTCTGTGTTTGGAACATTATTAATTGTGCACATGTGAGTTCTCCTCCGACTCTCCTGGTCGAATTGACAGCTGATTAGTCCGCCCGTCCTCAGCTGGTGGGTTTGAAAGTCCCAGCATCATACCAGTCCAGCACACTCGTATCACTCTCTCCAGCCCACCTGTCTTCATCAGACCATGCAGGATGTCAGCAATCCCGAGGGTGAAGGCTAGCAGCCTCAACAAGAAGGCTGTTCCTAGGTTCAACAACCCTCTCCCCAAGCCCATGCTTGCCTCTTCCAGTAAACAATATGGTAAATCTTTGACTCCATTGTTATCATACAGGCTTACTGGAGTCTGGCTTCCCTTCCCTCTGTCTTCCATTGTTCATCTTCTTCCTCCACCTTCCTGCCCCTCTGCCTGCCATTAGGAGCCCTTGCCATACCCTCCTCCTCGTACTCACCTCAAAATCCCTCGCCAACCGAGGATCATATTGTGCATGCCACTTTAGCAATCGGGTTTGACGTCACTGTGATTTCCCGCTGGCATAATGTAAGATTGGAAGACTCGACAGGGCACCGACTGGCAGCTGTTTTAACGGGTATTTGTGAGATGCAAATGACATTTGCACCACCTGTCAGCGGGATGTCCAGCCCGCCATTAGCCCATCACTGGGAGAATTGCCGCATCATTTTAAGCCAGCGGGCTTCCGACATTTAGGCTCCTGCCGGGTTTTCTTTTTTTTTTGTATTTTTATTCTCCTTTTTCACATTTTCTCCCAAATTTGCACCCACCATCAATAAACAATAATCAGTAACGAATATGATGTCAAACGATCCCATCCTCCCACCAAACCCCAGACATTCGCCCGCATATTCACATAAACAAATGATGAAAAGGAATCAGGAATCACCCATAGTCACCATTAACGCACACAGTCCCCCCTCCTCTCAACCCACCCGCCTCCCCAACTAATGTTCGATATTATCCAGTTCTTGAAAGTGCATAATGAATAATGCCCATGAATTGTAGAACCCCTCCATCCTTCCCCCCAGTTCAAACTTAACCTTCTCAAGAGTCAAAAATTTCAACATGTCCCCCCCGCCACGCCAGGGCACAGGGTGGAGAGGCTGCCCTCCATCCCATCAGGATCCGCCTTCGGGCGATCAATGAGGCGAAGGCTACAACAGATGTCTCCACACCCGTTTCCAACCCCGGCTGGTCCGACACCCCGAATATGGCCTCCCGAGGGCCCGGGGCCAGTTTTCCTGCCAGGTTTTCTGCACACCGCCGCCACAGGCAGGTTGAGAGAATTCTGCTCATAGTTATTTCCTTTATAACAACAAAGCTGTTTTCCTGCATCCTCCCTCATGAATCAGAATTACCACATTGTTATATTTCAGCAGCACTACAAGAACACGTGCTGAATGCCTTTCCAACAAAGATAGATTATTTGGCTGGACCATCACAACATGTAAAACATCTGGGCTGCTCTGGAAGTCACACTGCTCATTTCCGCTACATTGCGTAAAGGACTGGGAACTGCACAGAGAATTCTTTGTCAGCACCAGCAGTTATATCTCCTGGCTACATTCATGTGGCTTTCTAATTAAAGACTGTTGCTCATTTAGAATGTCTGTTTTACAAAAAAGTTGGCAGCTTTTATCAAAGAAGTTTTGTTTATTAAAATTTATAGAAACCTTAATTGATAGCATGATTAGAATGATTCTGAAAATACTTGATGCATTGTTCATAAAATAGCAAATCTGCTATGATTTAAGAAAATACTAAATTACATTGCATCTTATTTGCTTTTGACCTTTGGCATGTTTGGACAGCTCAAGTCTTACAAGTTTCAGAAGCAGGGGAATAACATTGAAGCAATAATGGATCATGCTATAGTATATGGAGAGAGGCAGGTTGGTTACAGGTGAAAGCAGCAGTGTTGTGTAAATTTTGTAGTATAGCACAGGATTCACTGTTGTTTCACTATATTTTGAGGTATTTTCTTCAAAACTCTTTGCTTCCATTTCCCTTTGGACTTCTTTATTACCGGGCTAGCTCAAGGGAAACAGATTCTGTACAGTGCACAGAACACTTAAAGGGGGAAAAGAACAAGTTTTTTAAAAAATTGCAAAGTACTTTTAACCTTAATCAACAAATGCCCCTGAAGGATCCATGGGATACACTGGCCAAATACCACCAATAATATTAGGTTACGGGAGGAGGCTAAAATAAGATCTAATGGTCCTCCATATCAAAAGGCGAAAGTGGAATTGGATAGGCCTTACTTTGAGGAAGCCAAAGAACAATGTTACATGGCAACCTCTCACATGGAATCAGCAAAGAAAGAGAAAGCAAGGCAGACCAAGAAACACATGGAGCTGGGATACAGAAGAGGAGATAAGGGCCCAAGACAGGATTAGATTGAGAGAATTTGTCTGTGGTGTATGCTCTGTCAAGGAGTGAAACAGCTAAGAAGAAAACTTTTAGCCAATATATCACGTAATGTCTATATATCGAAACTGTAATAAGAATGTTCATGAGCATTATACTCTGTTGCATGTTCTGTTCCTGTGCCCCTGGTTCACTTTTTTGTTATAAATCTCTCCCCTTTCTTTTTTCCTCACTGTAGTAATCCACGGGAGGCAGGAGTTCCGTTACCACACCAATATTTATTTACAATAACGATATTACAGGAGCAGCTACAAACAGTGCTGCTAGCAGTCCAGTCAACTTAAGACTGGCTCACAAAGCCTACACAGGTGCTTATATGGGCCCCCTCAATGAGCTATCATTGAGGGAGCTCATACTCCAATTGGCCAACCAATAAAGCCAATTGGAGTTCATTACACTCACCCTTTTCAGTAAATATCAACTCTCCTCTCTCTGTAAATCTTCCCTCTGCATCTCAGTTTTTCTGTAAATATCTTCTCTCTGCTTCTGTCTTTCTTATTTCTGTATATCTTACCTCTGCATCTCTCACACAATTTTTCCATAAATCTCTCATCATTCATATAAGCCAATTTGCAGACCTTGGTTCAGCTAACAACTCAAAAGCAATGCACAACTGAGCAGCCATGACTGGAAATCTATGATCAAGGCCACTGCTAAGAGTGAATGGATAAGTTATTTCGTTTTTCAAGATTTTGAATGTTTTCTTTGCTTTCTGCAATTCAGTTTGGTAACAATTCAAAATCTTCTAGAAGGTTCAAAACTCCTGAAGATAGAATGAAAAGCCTTTGATGTAGAAGTATCTCCACTAATTAATAAGAATTAATCATAACATTCTGCTCAAAAATATCCCGAAGATTGGCAACAGAAGAATAAGCCCCAAATGGCACAAAAATATACTTATAATACCACATCCATAGCACTTAAATATGATAAATCTTTTAAAGGTATTTTATTCCAGACACTTGCAGCAACAGCAAAATGTAAAATACACGCTCACTACAATCACAGTCCACAGTTTGTACAATTTTCCCCTTTTATCCTCTCCGCCCCCCCCCCCCCCCCCACCTCCCGCCCAGCGATGAACAATTAGTCAAATAACGTCATGAACAACTCCCACCGCAACTCAAAGCCCTCCGCTGACCCCCTCAACTCGAACTTAATCTTCTGCAACAGGAGAAAGACCCCAGCCAAGCCGCCACCCACAGCGGCATATCCAACCTCCAATTTAGCAAGATCCTTTGCCGGGCAATCAGAGAGGCGAAGGCCACAACATTGACCCCTTTCTCCTCCAGCAGCTTCAGCTTTTCTGAAACCCCAAAAATCCCCACCATTGGGTTTGGCTTGACCTCCACTATCGTAGTTTTCTTTCTAAACAGCGCTCCCCAGTATCTCTCCAGCTTCTCGCAACCCCAGAACATATACGCACGATTCGCCGACCTCCGCCCAAACTTCTCACACCCATTGGCCATTCCTTGGAAAAACCCACTGATCCTCGCTTGAATCATGTGTGCCCTGGGCGCCACCTTGAACTGAATCAAGCTCATCCTCATGCAGGAGGAGGTTGAGTTTACCCACCGCATCGCCTCGCACCACAGTCCCCAGTCTATTTCCCCCCTAACTCCTCCTCCCATTTATTCTTGATCTCCCACAGCCCCACCTGCTCCCCTAACCACCTGTATATATCTCCAAACCTGCCCTCCCCTAACTCATCCGGGAGCAGCAGTTGCTCCAACAGTGTGTACTCCGGTAGCTTGGGGAACGTCCTCCACTCCTTCCACGCAATGTCCCATCCTGCATATATCTAAACTCAAACCTCTCCCACAGCTCGTCCAGATCTGTAAACATCCCTTCTGAGAACAAATCCTTAACCCTCTCTAAGCCCACCTCCCACCATTTCCCATACATGCCATCTCAACTGGCTTGAGCCTGTGGTTCCCAAACAGTGGCATCAGCACCGACATCCTGTCCAACTTAAAATGTCTCCTCAGCTGTTTCCACACCCCGACCGCCGGGCTCCTCGTGTACTTACCTGGAGCTAACGGCGACAGAGCTGTCACCATGACCTTCAGACTGGATCCTCTATAGGAAGCCTCTTCCATCCTGACCCACTCCCCCCCCCCCCCCCCCCCCCCCCCCCCCCCCCCCCCCCCCCCCCCCCCCCCCCCTCCCCACCCCATCATCGCCTCACATTCACCACATTTGCCGCCCCAATAATAGTGCAGCAGGTTTGGGAGCGCCAACCCCCCTTTCTATCCCTACCTCTGCAACGGAGCCTTCTTTACCCTCGGTACCTTCCCCGCTCGTATGAACTCCGAGATCAATGTCTCCAACCTCTGGCAGAAGACCTTAGGGAGAAAGATCGGGAGGGTCTGGAAAACAAACTGGAACCTTGACAGCACATTCATCTTTACCATCTGCACCCTCCCTGCAAGCATCAAGTGCAAAGTGTCCCACCTCTTAAAATCCCCCTTAACCAGCTCAACTAATGCTGTCAGATTCCACCTGTGTGTAGCCCACTCTCTCATCACTGAATCCCCATAACCTAAACAGCTCTCTAGCTACCTTAAATGGCAATGCCCCCAAATTGGCCTTTTGCCTCGCCGCATTCACTGGGAATACCTCGCTCTTCTCAACATTCATCCTATACCCGGAGAAGGCCCCAAACCTCTCCAACAGTCCCATGATCCTGCCCATACTCTCCAGCGGGTCTGACGCAAACAACAACAGGTCGTCCACATTCAATGACACATGGTACTCCCTGCTCCCCCTCACAATCCCTCGCCACTCCGCAGACCCCTGAAGGGCCATTGACAAAGGTTCAATCGCCAGTGCGAATAACAGTGGCGACAGTGGGCACCCTTGCCTCGGTCCCCTGTGCAATCCAAAACCCGGTGAACTCATCTCGATCGTGCCCAAACCTTGCCAGAATTTCAGACAAGTACCTCCACTCCGCCCGATAAAAGGCCTACTCTGCATCCATAGAAACACTATCCTCCGACGCTCACCCCCCTGACGGAATCATAACCACATTGAACAGCCCCCTGATATTGACAGTGAGCTGCCGGCCTTTTACAAAACCCATTTGATCCTCAGAAACCATTCCTGACACACACCCCTCCACCCTCCCCTCCCGCACCGTAGCCAATACTTTTACAACCATATTCAACAACATGATGGGCCTGGACAACCCACACTCCAGCGGAACCTTCCCCTTCCTCAGAATCAGTGCATTCGATGCCTGTGTCAGCATCTCTGGCAGCTCCCCCTTCTCCACCACCCTACTAAACATCCCCAACAAGTGAGGTGCCAACTCTGCCACAAACACAAGCTCCGCCGGAAATCTGTCCGGACCAAGGCCTTCCCCAACTGCATTCCCCTGATACTGTCTATCATCTCCCTCAGCCCCAGTGGCTCTTCCAATGCCTCCTCTTTTCTTCCTCCAACTCATCCAAAACTTGTCCCATATCCCCTCTTCATCAAGAGCAGCCATCTTGAACTTCTGATGGCGACAAGTAGAAGGAGGTCACACATAAGGTAGCTTGCGTGAGAGTCCTTGGTTTTAGCCCTTTTCACCTGGTTCCCAGGAGTAATTGGTAAACAGATTCATCCCAGTTGAGAACCTTTTGTAAGAGGGTGCCAAAAAATGTAAGCAGGAATATTGAGAATGAAGGTGTGAGTTGTAGCCCTCCTGAGGAGCTGAGCAAGGCGTGGAGTCCAGTGGGATCGAAGATGGTGGAGTCAAGCTCTTTGGGTGGGGCCGTGCCTATTACTGTGGATAAGCTGATGGAGGTAATGACAGTCGAATTTGAAAGGCAATTTGGCAAGCATTTTGAAAGACAAGGGAGGGAAATGATGGAGACCCTCAAAAAGTCAGTGGAGGAGGCATTGGTCCCACTGTAAAAGACCTCAGACAGTGCGGGAGCATGGTGAGGTACTGAAGAAGGTGGAGGAGACACTGTCGTGATACAGTGACCAGTTGGCCTCACTGGATGCAGAGCTGCCAAGCGTGGAGGACAGATTAAAGGGCCTGAGGGCTAAGGTCAAGGACCTGGATAATAGGTCGAGGCAGCAGAACCTCAGGATCATGGGTGGAGTATTTTGCGTTGATGTTTACAAAGATGTTGGGGGAGGAGGAACCGAGTTCCCCCCATCGAGCTGGACAGGGTTCACCAATTGTACCAGGCAAAACCATGGGCAAATGAACCACCACGAGTGGTGACAGCATGTTTTCATGGCTGTCAGGTGAAGGAGAGGGTCCTGAAGGAGAATCGGGAGGTGCGGTGGGAAGCAGCAGTATTCGTACATATCAGGATGTCATGGCAGAATTGGCATGAAGGGGGGGGGGGGGGGTCCTTTAACAGGGCAAAGTCAGCGCTTTATAAGAGTGGTGTGCAGTTTGGTTTGGTGTATGCAGCAAGGCTGAGAGTTAACCATAATTCCCAAGACCATTTCTTCGAGACAGCGGAGGAAGTCGAGGCTTTTGAATAAGTGTGAGTTTATCCATTTTGAGTGGTTTAGTGGTTTGGGTTTTGGTTTCTTTCTTTTGTTGTTTACATTAAGAAAAACTAAATTTAGAGTACCCAGTTCTTTTTTTTCCAATTCAGGGGCAATTTAGCATGGCCGGTTCACCTACCTTGCACATCTTTGGGTTGTGGGAGGCGATACCCACGCAGTCACAGGGAGAATATGCAAACTCCTCACTGATAAGTGACCTGTGGCTGGGATTGAACCCGAGCCCTCCGCGCCAGGAGGCAGCAGTGCCAACCACTGCGCTACCATGCTGCCCCATTGTTATTTACATAATTGAAGTGTGCTCTGGTGGGGGGCTACCTCGCTCGCAGGCGGAGATTGGTTAGTGAATGGGAGCATGGTGGGGGAGGGGCTGTGACTTGCTGGACCTGTTTAGGCAGGTACCGATGAGCCTAGAAGGTGTGAATAGTGGGGGGAAGGGGATGGAGGAGATAGGTGTTGGTTTGAGAGGAAGTGCTGGGGGATGAATTTGACGGGGGAGGGGGGGGTGGTGGTAGATTGTTGATGGTGACTGGGCGTTATTCTTTGTCCCATCCGTTGGGTGGGCTGGAGGATATCCTGAGTGGGCTCTGGTTTTAGGAATATGGGAGATGGAGGGAATAATCCTCGTAGCGGAAATGGCTGGCTTGAGTGGGAGCGTGAGAGATCCCCGATTCAATTGGTTACATGGAATGTGTGGGTTTGGGGGGGCGCCACTGGGACGTGTAAGAGTTTTGTCTCACTTGAAGAGTTTGAGGACTGATGTACTGCTTTTGTAGGAGGCCCACGTGCGAATGAGGGAGCAGGTTAGGCTCCGAACGGGTTGGGAGAGTCAGGTGTTTCACTCGAGCTATGATAGCAGGGCCTGAGGGCTGGTGATATCAATTCAAAGAAGAGCTTGGTTTCAGATGGGGAAGGTGGTAGCAGACCAGCGTGGCAGGTATGCCATAGTTACAGGAACACTGGAAGGTACGTCGGTAGTTGTAGTGAGTGTTTATGCTCCAAATTGGGATGATACAGCATTCATGAAGAGAATGCTGGCTGCCATACCAGGCATGGACATGCACAGGTTGATCTTGGGGGCAGATTTGAAGAATTGTGTTTTGAATCCCAAGTTGGACCGGTTTAAGCCAAAGTCGTTAGTCTTTTCAGGGTTGGCAAAGATACTGAGGGCGTTTATGAAGGAGATGGATGGAGCAAAACCGTGGTAGTTTTTGCACCCGAGGGCGGAGGGAATTCTTTTTTTTTCTCTGGTGCATAAATTGTATTCGCGTATTGACGTTTTTGTGATGGGGAGGACTCTACTGCCAGGGGCGAGGAAAGTGGAATATTCCACGATAGTTATTATGGTTCATGCTCTGCACCTGGTAGATGTGGTTTTGGATCGGTTCAGCGGCCGGCATGGAGTTTGGATGTGGGCTATTGCTGGATTTGGGGTTTTACGAGAAGATGGGAAGGGTGATTGATAAGGGTATGTGTGGTTTAACAAAAATGGGAAGGTTTCACCCTCAGTACTATGGGAGGCCCTGAAGGCGGTGCTGAGAGAGGAGATAATCTTGAATAAGGCACAGGTGGATAGGGAGGCAAGGGAGCAAAGGTTGGTGGATGAGCTCGTGGAGGTAGGTGGTAGGTATTCGAGTGACTCTACTCCGGAGCTGCTGGCTAGTAGGAAGAAGCAGCAGATGCACTTTGACCAGTTATCCACTGCTAATGTAGAAGGCCAGTTACGGCGCTCAAGAGGGGGCGCAATATATGAATATGGGGAGAAGGCCAGTTGTCTCTTGCCATTCAGTTGAGGGAGATGACAGCCTCTGAGAGATTGTTCATGTTCGGGATTTGGGTGGTGGACTAGTGTCTGCGTTGGATAAAGTCAATTGGGCGTTTTGAGGAGTTCTATAAGAATCTTGATCGGTTGGAGCAAAAGCAGCAGAGTTGTTAGTTGCGAGCGAGGGGGTAGGGGGAGGAGGGAATTTGGGGGGCATGAGTTGTTGACGCATGCGCTCCTCATCATCTCATTCAAGTGCTGAATGAGGCAAAGAAGGAAATAAAACTGTTGACAAGGACTGAGATGCAGTGAGTCAGTGGTGCTTAAGAGAAAAATTGAGAGTGCATATGGCATTTGAGAGTGGATCTTGGGATGAAGTGAGATTAGCTGTTTGAGGAATTTTAAAAATCTGCTCCTGGAATATGGGTGTTGCTGGCTAAGCCAGTATTTATTGTCTATCCCTAATTGCCCTGTAGAAGGTGATGAGTGAGCTGCCTTCTTGAACCTGTGCAGTCCATGTGGTGTAGGTACACCCATAGTGTTGTTTGAGAGGGAGTTCCAGGACATTGAACCAGTGACAGTTAAGGAACGGCGATATATTTCCAAGCTAGGATGATGTGTGACTTGGAGGAGAACTTGAGGTGATAGGTTCCTCATGCACCTTGCTGCTTTTGTTCTTCTAGATAGTAGAGGTTGTGGGTTTGGGAGGTGCTGCCTAAGGAACTTTGGTGTGTTCCTGCAGTGCATCTTGTCGATGATATACACTGCTGCTGCTGTGCATTGATGGTGCAGGGAGTGAATGGTTGTGCTGCCGATCAAGCGGGCTGCTTTGTCCTGGATGATGTCAAACCTCTTGAGTGTTGCTGGAGCTATAGCCATCCAGGCAAATGGAGATTATTCCACAACACTCCTGATGTGTCTTTTCAATGTGGACAGGCTATGGGGAATCAGGAGGCGAGTTACTTGCTGGACGATTCATAGCCTCTAATCTGTAGTAATTACAAGGCTGGTCCAGTTCAGTTTCTGATCAATGGTAACCCCCCGGATGTTAATAATGGGGAATTCAGTGATGGTAATGCCATTGAATGCCAAGGGGGCAATGATCAGATTCTCTTTTGTTGGTGATGTCTGGCACCTGTGTGGCGCTGAATGTTACTTGCCAGCCCAAGCCTGGTGTTTATCCAGGTCTTGCTACATTTGGACATGGACGCTTTGAGTATCTGCAGAGTCATGAATGGTGCTCAACATTGATGGCACAAGGAACGATCCCACTTCTGATCTTTATAATGGAAGCAAGGTCACTGATGCTGATGAATGGGCCCAGGACACTATCCTGAGGAACTCCTGCAGTAATGTCCTGTGTCATGAATTTGCCTCGCAAAAGCAGTCAAATTAATTTAACAAAACATAATTAGGTGCACCTGCCCAGCAACAGGTAGAAATCTGCCTGGAGACAGTAGTAGCCAGTATTCAGAAGAAAAGATCAGATGTGTCTCTCCCAGTAACAAGACGAGAAGGCATTTTAGATAAGAATTAGATTTGAATAGTTTGAGTAGAAACAGTTTGGGAACTTTGGGAAGTTCAATGAGGCACATATATGATAATGTCTAGAGTCAAGGAATTTGACGGGGGAAACAGCTCAAATGCACAGGCAGAATCATAGTGGAACAAAGGTATAATTGCTAAGACCTCAGAAGCAGGAGAGACCAGTTGACATCTAGCAGGCTCAGAAGCAGACAAGCCAGTTTCCAGCCATCAACCCTGAAGTTCAGTTTTACATCTGAAAATCTCAGTCTTAGAGCCAAGGCAGTGCAGAAAACCTTCATAAAAGCAGTTTAAATATCTTTGCTGGACCAGGACAAGATGTTTCCCAGATTTGGCTATCACCCCTATATTGTGTGGTAACTACAAGCTGGTTTTTAACTGACAGATTTGTTTACAATTTGAAGTGCCCAATTCTTTTTTTTCCAATTAAGGGGCAATTTAGTGTGGCTAGTCCACCTAACCTGCATATCTTTGGGTTCTGGGGGGTGAGACCCACACAAACACGGGGAGAATGTGCAAACTCCACACGGACAGTGACCCAGGGCCGGAATTAAACCCGGACCCTCGGCGCCGTGAGGCAGCAGTGCTAACCCACTGTGCCACCGTGCTGCCCTTGATGCAAATGAATCGTAATGACTGTTATGGGCCAGGGTTTAGAAAACTCCAAAGTATAGTGAGTTCACCTGACCTACAACTGTTTATTAATTTTGGTTACGAAGAGCACAAGGGCCTGCCTTTCAGTTGTTATTCAACACAGGCCTTAAGCACTTTTAATCAAAAACAAAGTTTATTGTACGAATTTAGTTACCATTTTTATAAACACACACAGTAAGCATTTTTATCAACTACCAACATAAATACCCCACACAGCTACAGTACTCTATGTATAACCCTTAATAAATTTCCCCCTTTAAGTTGTTCTAATTTAGTAACAAGATCCCATAAACCAGAAACCCCCTTTCAAAGGTGCGGCCCAGCACACAGCACTCAAGACCTGGTATACACTCCTGTTTCCATTTCAAAACACCATATTTCAATTCCTTCCAGTTATCAGGTAATCTGGAAACAGCTTTTAAAATGCAGAGAGAGAGAGAAACAGGACAAGACTTGTCTGAAACCAGAAGCTAAAATGTGAAAATGAAAGCAAAAAAGTCAGAGCCACAAAACAGCCCCAAACCAAAGCGAAAGTAAAACTCAGAGCCACAGCCCAGCTCCACCCAAACAATGGCATCACTGAAGCCATGTGATAAGACAGAACATTTCTTAAAGGGACACTCCCATGACATGACCCATTTGCATCCTCCCACTCGTGCGGGGCGCGAACCTTTATCCCGAAACCAGCCGGGGGCCGGAGAGGGCGTCTCTCACGTTTTCATCACTACTGCTGGATTCTCCGCCTCACCGGGAACTCCACTACCAGCAGCGTGAGGCGGAGAATTTCGCTGAGATTAGGAGACAATTTTTTCTGAGTGCCGTGAGTCTTTGGAACTCTTTTCCTCAAATTCAAGTAGAAACAGAGGGCGCGATCCAATGACTGCGCTGCGCTTTAAAAACAGCTCGTCACAGCGCAGCATGATCGATAAAAGTCGGGAGACCCCAAAATCTAATGCAATCCCGCGAGACGTTGCGATGTAAATCCCGCCCTTTGGCAAATCTGCATATTAGAGTGGGACAGTTAGTCTCACTCTAATGTGCAGATTCCCACGGTACTTGAGACTTTGGGATTCATCCCTTTTGCCTCGGAGATCTCGGGTGAGCGCTGTTTGGCACTGGTCTCCACAATAAGGAATTAGACGGAACGGCACTTGCGGGGGTCTCCCAGGGGATCAGAGGCCCCCAGCTGCATGCCCTTTGGGCAGGGTGGTGCCCTGGCACTGCTGGTGCCACCTGGGTGCTAGCCTGGCACAGTCAAGGTGTGCAGGTGGCATTGCCAAATGGTATGGGCACTGCCAGGCTGCAGATTAGCACTGCTGAGGTGGAGATTGGGATGCCATTTAAAAATGCGCTCACTATGGGAACTTGTTCCCATTTGGTTGAATAGAGCCCAGAGTCTTTGAATAGTATAGGGGAGAGCAGATAGATTCCTTTTTTAAAATAAATTTGGATACCTAATTCCTTTTTTCCCAATTAAGGGGCAATTCAGCATGGACAATCCACCTACCCTGTACATCTCTGGGCTGTGGGGGCCGAGACCCACGCAGACACGGAGAGAATGGGCAAATTCCACACGGACAGTGACCCGGAGTCGGGATCAAACCCAGGTCCTCGGCGCCGTGAGGCAGCAGTGCTAACCATTGTGCTGCCCCGCTTGATACATTCTTTAAGAACAAGGGAGTGAAAGTTTATCGGGTAGGTGGGAATGTGGAGCTGAGGTTACAATCAGTTTGACAGACAGGCTTTGAGGGGCCTGGTAGCTTACTCCTCCTCCTAATTTGTAAATTCGTAGGTTGTTCTTCCAGCTTTCTGTATAAAAATCTGACTTGCCTCAGTTGCACCTGACCACCTTTACAGCTTTATGTTTTTAAAGTAAATCTGAATGGCTGTCTGTCCTTCTGCCTCTTTTATGTTGTATCTCCCTCTGTTCAACGTTATGCCCTTCCTACCAAAGGCTTGTGGCCAGAGAATTTCCAACACAAGAGGCTTGAGGTATTTTTCGATTTCAGGGGTCAAGCCAATCAACTCTTATTATTTATGTTGTGTTCCCAATTCCCGACTTTTCTTCTTTGAATACACTTTGTTTTGAAAGAAAGGGAGATATTTTCTATGTTTTGCCTTTAATCTATTTGAAAAGTAATTATTTCTTCAAATCACATCAGGGAACAAAAATATTTAAATCCTCCAATGCTAAAAAATATTTACAGCATTTTATTCTCTGTCACCAAATTGATGTTTTTTTAAAAACGAGACAATTGCTGAATTTTATTTTATATGCCTGGTGAAGTGGGGGTGGCGATACGTTGTCTGCATTGTGTCATTTATACCCTCTTTGGAGGGTGCTTGATGAAATGAGCCGACCTTTCACATTATCTACAGTTCACCCGAGGCCACAAAACACTTTTCAATGGAAACCAACATTTGTTGCATTCCGTGGTCACAATGCTCGACACAATAGGGAGATGCCAATTGCTGCTGTAACCAAGCTATACAGGAAGGGGAAAAGGAAATTTGTTAGAGAAAGATGAGATTGTAGAATTAAAAAAAAAAGTTTAAATAAATTTACACTTGATTTAATTTATCTGCAGTCGGCCTACTTACTGAATCCCAAATTATCCCCTTTTAAACTGTCAGAGGTTGATAGAGCTGTAACCATCAGGCAAAGACTCAGGGCGGAATCTTCTGGCCTTGTTTCGCTAGAGTGGGAGCGAAACCAGGCCAGTGAATAGCGGGAGAGGCCAAAAACGAGAACCGTGCCAGGTGCCAAACAGTTTGCGATGCAACTGGCCCGCTCCTGTCGGCAAAATCGGGATCTCGTCGGAACGAGGTGAGAAACCAATCGTCACAACTTAAGCCCACTTTCCATATAATTAATGAGAGCCACCCCAAATCGAACGACCTCCCCAGCAAGTGGTCACGCTGGCGTTGATTAGTACTCCTTTTGAAAAAAGTGAACCTGGCAGAAGGGTTTCTGTGGGGAGCTGAAGAGGTGAGTAGCCATCTTTGTTCACAGGCAAAGAGCCCAGGGGCGCTGGGATTGCCGCCCCTGTGCTCGGTGGGTGGTGAGGGACTCTTAGCTGGGTATGGGGGACCCTCCTCAGGGGTGGGCCGCCACAGGAGGGTTGGGGCGATGTGCTGGGGACAACTGCTCACGGCACCACCATGCCAACCCCTGGATCATTTACCTGTTCCGGAGGCAACCATTGTCCCTGCCTGTCTACCCCACCAACCACCCATAAACCCCACCAATTACCAAGGCCTCTGGCTGTGCAGCTGAAGGCTATTGCTAATAAGGAATTGACAATCGTGGTTAAGTGAGCAGTTTACACAACCCAAGTGGGTTCCAGTGGGTGGGCGGACCATGTAGCATGTGGGACTCATTGCCTAGCATCCCAATCGCACCTTGATGTCTGGACACTGTGCTAGAACACTGTGGGAGGCAGTATCTCGCATGCAGTAGCCAACATCCGAACAGCCAGGGGATGGTACACAGCTCCGGGAACATGTCCACGGCAGGAGTATGGATGGGTGCCATGGGGAGCGGGGGATGCCTTGGAGATAGGCCCAGGATTCAGAGGTCAGATCGCATTGTGAAAGAAAGTGACAGAAGCATCAGCATGGTTGTACACAAAGGTGTTTAATGTGTTTTACAATCCTCCACTCTCCCGATGGTGCTGCCCCCCCCCCCCCAACCTTCACCCTCCCTCCTCACCCCCTACCTATTCCCCACTCCCCCGGTGCCCTCAGTGATCCTCAACGTGCTTTGCCCTCCTAGTTCTATTGCTACATCTAGGTGTTTCCCCAGGATGCACATTATTGGTGGAGGCAGCCAGCTGCTGAACTCATCCTGTGGCCTTTGAATCCCCTGGTAGGCGTCCTCTAGAGGTTCTGAGGCCGGAGGGTCCCGGCTCACTTTGCGGCGGCACATGCACAACCGTACCGCCCCTGTCCCATGTGCTGACTTCAAGACGTGGCCTCATCAGAGAGGTGAACTTGGGGGAGCTAGTGACCACTGCCACCACTCCATAGGTTGGGTCCAGGTTGTCACCCAGCGCCCCCTCCACCCGTTTGGTGACAGGCAGCTTTTTCTAGCCCTGGCTGCCCCTGCATCATCTGGCTCTACTAGCCCTGGTGGTTCCCCAAGGTCTGCACCATCGTGTCGATGCCCTTGTCAATGCTCCTCAGTGATTGGGCCGTGCTCTGCATTGCCTCGGCAATGCCCACCTGTGACTGGGAGAAGTTCCCAGTGCCATGGTCATCAGAGAGCGGGACACGTCCCACACAACCTCATCAGGGCCAACCTAATATTGTGTCACATCCCCCAGCGCGTCGGACATTCTGCCGAGACTCTCAGCCATGGCCGTCACTGACTGCGCAATGCCTTGGTCACCTTCACTAATGGTGCCGATGTCGTGCACCAGGGTTTCCAGTGCGGTGTCATGCATTGCCACTGCCACCTCCTGCGCCTGTAGCCTCTGGGACTCCCCCAAGCGGCTGTGGATCTGCTGGAGTGATGCTGACATCTCCCCCTGAATGCCCTGGCCGCACCCTATCGTCTCCATCAGCTCTGGGTAACTCTGTTCCAGAGGTTCAGCATCAGGCTGGCATTCAGCTGGGTCCTGGGATCCAGAGGCCTCCGACTGCTGTCTCACCTGGGGGTTCCTGTCCCCTCCCGATGTGCATCATCAGCAGTCTGGTGCTCACTAGATTGTGCCCCCGAAGCCTGTCCACTAACGTTTCCCACCGAGGTGTGTGTATCTGCGTTGGTGGAGGACTGGGATGACATCTGTGCCGTGACTACGGCTGCATCCTCGGAGCTGTCTTTGAGATGGTCTTGTGGGCGGCAGGAGAGAGGGCCCCCCGGGATGAGTCAGCGGCGTCGGCTGGAGGACCTGCAGGAAAATGGATATGTGATCAGCAGGAGGGACGGGTCTGTCAGTAAGGCAAAAATAACTCATGTTTGACAGGTCCTCCGGATGGAGCGGGGGGGGGGGAGCTCCCTCGTGCTGCTCTGTGTAGGTTGTTGATCCCTTTCCGCACTGAATGCCTGTTCTCCTGGTCACACTCCCCAAGCTCAACAACTTCTGCCACCTCATCCCAGGCAGCACAGGCTGCCCTGTGGCTCACCCTCCGGGACCCTCAGGAACAGGATCTCCCTCCTGGTCTCCACGCTTCCCTTGGTCTGCATCCCCGAATCTTGGGGCTGGTCTCCCCGGAGCCATTGTTGTGAGCTGGCTGGGGTTGGCTGAGCAAGTGCAGCCTAAGTGCTGCTCAACCTTGTTAGTGATGGGCTGGCGAGCGCGGTTCCGTTGAATCAACTGGTGAGCCTTCATTTGTGGCGAGAAGCCGGTGAGGCCCCGTTAAATGGACCAATTAATGTTTATTGGGGTGCCAGCCTCGCTCGGCCAGAGTGCTGGGAAGCTCGCTGCAATTCCCGTTCGCTATCACATTTAGAACTTTTTCAGGAGAATAGCATTGGGAAATTCGCTGGCAGAGCTGACGGGAAACTCCCTGAAAAATCCACCACAGATTAACTTCATTTTTTTGCGGAGAATCGTTCCCTTTGTTTCATATTTTACTCGGTGTGGACTCTCCGTGTCCTAATTAACATAGTACATAGAGCATACAGTGCAGAAGGAGGCCATTCGGCCCATCGAGTCTGCTTCTAAGCCCTCACTTCCACCCTATCCCCATAATCGAATAACTCCTCCTGACCTTTTTGGTCACTATGGGCAATTTATCATGGCCAATCCACCTAACCTGCACGCCTTTGGATTATGGGAGGAAACCGGAGCACCCGGAGGAAACGCACGCAGACACGGGGGAACGTGCAGACTCCGCACAGACAGTGACCCAGCGGGAAATCGAACCTGGGACCCTGGTGCTGTGAAGACACAGTGCTAGCCACTTGTGCTACCAAACTAAAACCACTTTATCTCTTCACGCTGACAGGTGTTCTAATCTGCCCCTGAAGAACACGACACCTTCCAAGAATCCAAGGTGGCAGGAATTCCCTCTTGTTCCTGGACTACTGTCGTAAACTCTGCACTTACAAGGATCTCACCTCTGTCCCCAAAAAATCAAGACTAATCTCCCTTCACCTTGTATACACCACAAAATGGCACCTCTAACCCGCTTTTATACCTAAAAAGTATAAAATGTAATTTAAGATAAAAGGGTCAAGTTAAGCATGCACACTAATTCTCCACTAAAATAAAATATAAAATTTGCACCAGCTTTCAAGATTTATTTGTGGAATGTCGAAGGAACTACGAGTGAAACCCAGTGATCACGAGCATTGGCCGAATGTTTGCAACCTATCATGGCAAAAGTCACTATTGGGTCCGGTTTTAGTGCAGCAGTGATAATGACTTCTCTGGGACTACATCAGCATTGATTGTGAGGCGGTTTCATTAGCATGTAAGGAAGCATGTTTCTGTTTCTAAGGAACAAAAGTCGGATTTAATGGGGAAAAGCAGCAGAAAGGAGTTTGTATTGTTGGGTATGCAAGTGTTGGAGAATGAAAGGTTGCTGGCTCCCCTGTTGCTGAGGAGGCATCACGTGACCAGTATTTCTAAGTGTGAGGCAATTCACTACTTTTGCTTTATTCAGTACTGTCCTGTTTTTTGACCTAACATCACTGTGACTGAATGATTGTATGATTGACAATTTTGTTACTGCAAGCTACTGGCATAACTGATTATTGCATCCAAATATTAACGTAAGGTGTTCGATATTATGAAGGTTGAATGATGTCATCCACTCAGCAGTTGCAATATATAATCAAAAGACATATTTGGTGGGGATCAAATAGGGAAAAGCCTGAAAAGTTAAAACCAATGTCAGTATTATAAGGCTACGGTGAACAGAGATTTCAGATGAACTTTTAAAATAGTTTTCTAATATATTTTGTACGTTTTCTGATACTTTTTTCTGATCGTTGTCTTATTTGTTCAGCTAGGATTATGCATTAGCAGAGCTTCCGCTTCAGTCTTGAATATGAACTGCAGTCTTGTCCTACTGCCCATGTGTCGCACTTTACTGGCATTTCTGCGAGGATCACACAAGGTGAGTAAATGAAGTCTTCAGTTGATGAGATTTGCCAACTATAAAAGTCAACCTTGTTTACAGAGATCCCCAGGAGATCTAAATAACAATCTTCCGGTATCATTTTCCCAAATTATTTGCAAGGATCTGTTGCTCTGAAGGACCCACTCCTTCAGCTGTTTTGTTAGATGGAGATATAATTTTCTGTACTCCATAATTGTGATCAGAAGGCTAAGGGTCGAATCTTGTGCCTTGCGCTTTGCTGAATTTATTGGTGCAAGGGCACATAATCAGGCGGGAGGGAGACAGTGACCTCTTTCCCCAACATCTTCCTGCTCCCACCTCAATTAAGTCTGTGACGAGAAGGCCAGTGGACAGCCTTCCATCCTGATGGAAGTACATGTATAGAAGCATAGAATCTCTACTGTGCAGAAGGAGGTCATTCGGCCCATCTACTTAGCACCAAACCTCTGAAAGAGCACTCTACCTGAGCCTACTCCCCCACCCTAACCCTGTAATCCCACTTAACCTTTTGGACACTAAGGGCCAATCCACCTAACCTGCACCTCTTTGGACTGTGGGAGGAAACCGGAGCACCTGGAGGAAACTCACGCAGGCATATGTGCAAACTCCACACAGTCAGCCAAGGTTGGAATTGAACCCAGGTCCCTGGTGTCGTGACGCAGCAGTGCTAACCGCTATGCCACCGTGCTGCCCCATATAAAGTGCTGCCTCCTATAAAGAAGGACCTAGCCCTCTTTTGGGTGGTCACTCTTGTCCCCTTCGTTAGGAACGCAGGTTAAAATCACAGGCGTGCAAATTCTAATTGCCAGCCTTCCTATTTTGTACTGGATGGGGATAAAGCTTTGCATATGCATTAATATTTATGTTTAGGAAACTTGTAGTCATTTGATATTTTGATTAGTGAAAAGACATCTAAATTAGGAGTAGAATCCACTTTCTTTTATTCCATTGATGAGGCACCAGTAGTTTGCTGCTTTGAGGCAATATTGGCTGTAATATGTTAGTGTGGTTAATGACCAAAGCCAGTTTGGTTCATCTCACCTGATAACTAGTTGCTTTATTGTAGTGAGAATATTTAGGTGTGATAGTGGAAACTTCAGGTTTCCTATGTCTTTTCAACCAAGTGTGTCTTTTGCAACAAAACAATTGTCAATTTCTGACATTGCACTCCTTTACAGGGAGGGCATCATTAAACCATTGTCTCACAACCATTAAAATATAAGCAGATCTTTAGAATGAAAATCAATTCTGATAGTTAATGAAAATCGATATGTCCAGTGGTGCCCACTGAACGTAAAGCATTTAAACCAAACCGGTGGGCACTGCATGATCCCGTCCGAGTGTCCCCTTGATCCCTTCAGAAATGGAGGGAACATTTAGAGGATATGTTATGTATCCTGGACCTGTGATTGCCGACTTTCACCTCCGCCCAAGAGATCTTCCGTCCTACTTTCCCATACCCCTTTCTGTACGGGTGAATAAGTTGAGAAGTATAGATAAGAAATTCAGCTGGAACATTGGGACCAGCTTCTTCAAGTGGTCAAAAAGAGGCTGCAACCTCTGGCATTGCACACATATATGAAGAACTGCGTTGGTCACACCACAGAATGACCATGCGTTGTAAAGTGGCTCAGTTAGCTTATTTGATTTTGAAGGCCGATTCCCCACCCCCACTTCAATCTCTTTTGTTCTTTGCACGTAATATGGTTTGTCAGTTCTTGAGGCCAGCACGGGGAAGGCTGGGTATTCTTGGAACTGCTCCTGATTTAGCTATGGTTAATCTTCCATACTATTATTCATGGAAAGTTGCATCTGTTTATAATTTTCTGTAATCCAGGAGTAATAGTCGGTAAAGTAATGCAAACTACTGTGTTGTCTTAGCAATCTTTTCATTTTCCATTATAATAAACTTTAAGCCGCAGAAAGATGGGAGATTCTTTTTAGGGAGTTTTATTTTACACTTTCTTGGAGGTCACCAATAGGCTCATGGCTTAACCTGTAAGTCATCCTGTTTGACCACAGTATATAAAATGACCAGCTGTTGCAGATATAAGATCATATTCCAGCTTGTAAAGGGTAAGGGCTTGCTTTTTGAAGCATTTGAGCCTGAGAAAAGTATTCTCAGTAAAGAAAACGATTGGAGCATGATCTAAAAGCAGAATTTTCTTTCCTGTTTAGTTACTGGTGAACCCATAACCAAATATGTGACAGGAAAGTAACATGACACCACCAGTCCATCAACCTTCTGTTTCTACCCATAACTGTGCTTCAACCCTTGCGTCTTTGGAACCTTTCTTCACATTCTGCTAAAACTGGGAAAGTAGCACCCGTGTGTCGGCTTGATTTGTTTGTGACCACTTCTTCAAGTTTGGCTGTTATGACGTGGGCCTGACTGAAAAAACACTTGAGTTAGAGTCAAAACAAAGATGGTTGTGTTTCACTCCTTTTGGTTAAATGTTGTAAGAATAAATCCGTCATAATGGTCACACTTGCATTCTCAGTGCATCTTGAAGAATAAACTAGATATTGGGATGCCTGTGAATAATTCATCTGTAAAAGTGGTCAGGCCTGAATTCAGGCACCGGGACTACATTGTACGACCAGCGGGATGCCACTTAGAGCTAAGCACATTGCTGAGTGGCTGTATACATCATCCAGGGACCCAAATTTCTGTGAGGCACCACTTGAAATTAACCTGTAGGATATAAAGTGAGCCTGTATCGCTTGAGAGGAAATGTATCCTGGCTCCAGCAGGATTTGTAAGTAGTTGGGTAAAGAATTTCTGATGTGAGAGAAGAGCAAAATGGTGCAATAGTGCAGCCTGTGTGCTGCAACGTTCCCTGATGCAGCAATGGAGGCCGAGGTGTCGGAAGTGGACAGAGGAGAGAGGCCCTCTATCCACAGAAGGCTTCCCGGACTAACACTATAAAGGAAGTGGGAATAGATAGCCGTTATGGTCAATACCCGCAGTGTAGCCCAACAACCCTGGTTGCCATCCAGGAAGAAGTTTAGTGATCTTACATGAGTGATAAAGGTCAATGAATGCATCTTTGAATGCCACATACGTATTTATTGCTCAAAGCACCACCAACCCCAGCCCCCCCACCTTTCAATCACCCACCAACAATCTCTATCGACCAAGACTTATACTTCACATTCTTAGCTTCACCACACACATAGCACTCCTGCAAGCCTGACACCCACATCTCACTGCTTACACACACTTCCTGTCAGCCACTTCACCCAAAGATATTGCACCGTACTCAATGGCACACTTCCCACTCTCTTGCAGAAAAGCTGATCTCCAAGCAGAGGCAGTAGCACATAACCCTAACGTTGGTCATCGTTGACTGAGCTCTGGCCAGCAGTGACACTAAAAACCCCAAAAGATAATGGTAGCATAATCCAGCTTCGCATATCCAACTTCCCCCTCATCCCGCAATCTTCTAAATGATTTACAAGATGCAAATGGTGTAAGCATGCACTTCTTGCTTCCCCTCCTTCCATCAACCCACTCCTACCGTGTGCTCTTATCCTTTCAGTTACCTTGAATTGTGACATAGGCCAGGCATTGTTGTGGGAATGTGACATTCAGAAGGAACAAGAGACTTATGTTGAGTGACACGCACCAGCTCCGCTCTGACACTATGCACTCTTTGGAGTGCAGCAGAGGGGTCGGCATATGGTTGGTGGAGTTTAATGAGGGCCACTTGAGCAAGACATGAGGTGGTGCTGGGGCGGGTGGGGGGGGGGGGGGGGCAGTGTGGTGGTGTACTGGGGGGCACTGTACAATTGAAGTGGAATCCTGACGGGGGTTATGTCAGGTCTGCATTCTGCTGGTGGTGGCAGACCAAGGAAGTGGTGTTGCTGTAGCATGTGGCAATTGTGCTCATTTTTTTTGCAAAACATTTTATTGAAGGCATTTTCAATATATACATAACCAAGAAGTTCAAAAGCCACCATGGCAAAAAGAAACAAACCCACCCCCTCCCTGCACTACTCCAAAAAACGCCCACTGCTCACCCCGCTGCCATCTCGGCACCCGCCCCATTTTTCCAGTTTTTCACCCCACCTCCCCACCCAAACATAAAATAAAACAAAACCAGCCCCACCCCTGCTGACGACTCAATAGTCCTTAAAGAAGTCGATGAACAGTTTCCACCTCAAGGTGAACCCCTCCTTCGAACCTTGAATGGCAAACTTGATCTTTTCAAAATGCAAGAACTCTACCAAATCGCTCACCCATACTCCCGCCTCTGACAGCTCCGAGTCCAGCCAGCATAACAAAATCAGTCTGCGGGCTATCAGAGAGTCAAAGGCCAACATGCCGACCTCTCCTCTCATCTGCACACCCAGATCCTCCAACACTCCAAATATCACCACCTCCAGACTCGAGGCTACCTCAACCCCCAAAATCTTTGATATTACACCTGAAAACCCCTTTCAAAACCCCCTCAACCTCGGACACACCCAAAACATATGCACATGATTCGATGGCCCCCCGTTAACACCGCCCACATCTATTCTCCACCCATGGAAAGAACCATTTCATCCTGGACACTGTATTGTGGGCCTATTGCACCAGCTTCAATTAAATAAGGCCTTGCCTTGCACACGGCGAGGATGTATTCACCCTCTGCAGAGCTTCACTCCATATTCCAGCCCCCAACTCCCCCTCCCACTTACACCTAACCTCCTCCATGGGAGCACTCTCCCTCTTCATTAACTACCCGTACATTTCCGCAACCCTGCCCTCAACTATGTCATCCTTGGAGAGAAGCTTATTCTGCAACATCGGGGGTGGCAGCATCAGAAACGATAGCATCTCCTTCCTCATGAAGTCCCTAAACTGCAGATACCTAAACCCATTCTTCTTCGGTAACTGTTACATCCCCACCAACTCGTCTAGGCCTGCAAACCTCTCTCCAACAAAAAAATCCCTAAAATATTCTAACCCCACACGCCACCATCCTTGGAACGTCGCATCCAACCCCACCGGAGCAAACCTATGATTATTGCAAATCGGCACCCACAAAGACATGCCTTACAAAGCAAAGTGCGACTGACACTGGTTCCAAAAATTCAGTGCTGAGACCACCACCGGACTCACGGAGTGCCTGACCGGCAAGAACTGAAGGGACGCCAACAACAGTGCCATCAGGCTGGTCGCCTTGCACAAGGCCACCTCCATCCGCCTTCAAACTGACTGCACCTCCAGCACCCATTTCCGAACCATTGCAATATTCCTTGCCTGGTAGTAGTTCAAGAAGTTGGGCATCACTAACCGCTCCCCCCCCCCCCCCCTGATTTTGGTCCCTCTCAGAGGTATGCACGCTACTGTGCACCCTCTTCAGTTGTTAATCAATGAGAGGTATATTAGTGATGAGAAATGGAACACTTTCCATTTCAGGTTAACTGTTGTCCACATTAAGCAGGCCCCGCATCTTCAATTAGTATAAGAATATATCACATTTTACAGTAATTATTCAATTGAACAATCTCCTTCATTTGGTAGAAAAAAAGCAGGATTCCACAAATGTGTTCTAATGAAGCGGTAGAACATGACCAAATGAGAGAAAATAATATAGGCCTGTGTTTCATGAATGGGAGTTATGTTTTGTGAATCCAGTCAAATAAAGCGGATGGAACTGGAAGTTACAGTTAAATAGGTTGACAGCCTTATTGATTCGGTGCCTTCCCCGCACACACAAACCTCAAAATCATCCCATTAACTTCCCTAAAAAAGGATTTGCGCACAGAAACGGGAAGTTTTGAAACTCAAACAAAACCTTTGGCAATACCATCATCTTTACCATCTGAACCTGACCCGTCAACGAAAATGGCAGCACATCCCATCTCTTGAAGTCCGCCGTCATTTCCACCAGCAGCCACACCAAGTTCACCTTATGCAACTGGGCCTAACTCCATGCCACCTGCATCCCAAGGTAATGAAAGCTCGCCCCCATCAACTGAAGTGCCAATTCTCCCATCCTCCTTTCCTGTCCCCGTGCATTAATTGGGAGCACCTCGCTTTTCCACATATTAAGCTTGTACCCCAAAAAGCGGCCAAACTCCCCCATGATCCTATCAAAGCTCCCGGCCAGATCTGAAATATACAACAGGAGATCATCTACATACAAATAAACTCCGTGTTCGACCCCACCCCCGCTCAATACCCTGTCAGGGCGGAGTCTGCAAGTTCTCCCCGTGTCTGTGTGGGTTTCCACCGGGTGCTCCGGTTTCCTCCCACAGTCCAAAGATGTGTAAGTTAGGTGGGTTGGCCATGATAAATTGCCCTTAGTGTCCAAAAAGGTTGGGTGGTGTTACTGGGATATGGGGACAAGGTGGAGAGCTTGGGTGGGGTGCACATTCTAAGGGCACTGTAGATTCTATGATTCGAATACCCCTCCGCTCCCTCAAGCCCCTAAGCACCATTGCCAGTGGCTCAATCACCAGGGCAAAGAGCAGCGGAGAGAGTGGACACCCCTGCCTTATTCCCCCGACGCAACCCAAAATAACCTGAACTGACCTTGTTCTCCGAACACTCGCCTGAGGCGCAATATACAATAACCGCACCCAATCCACAAACCCCTGCCCATACCCAACACCTTGAACAAATGCACCCACTTGAACCAGTCTAATACCTTCTCCACGTCCATTGCCACAACCACTTCCACGTCCTGCCCTCCGAAAGCATCATTATACCGTTAAGCAACCTCCTTACGGTTGCCAACAACTGCTGCCCCTTCACAACAAACCCCAGCTGGTCTTCGCCTACCACCACGGCACACAATCTTCTACCTGCATCGCCAGCACCTTCGCCAACAACTTTACATCTACATTCAACAGCGAGATCAGGCAGTACGAAACACACATCTCCGGGTCCTTGTCCTTCTTTAGAATGAGCCTGGGATATTGAAGTCTGGGACAGCGTGGGAGAAAGGTCCCCTCTCACCATTGGCTTATTATACATCTCCACTATCAGAGAACCCAGCTCCAACCTGGACTTCTTATAAAATGCGACTGGGAACCCACCTGAGGGACAACAGCCTGAGGGACATTAGCTTGAGGGATAGAAGCCCGAGGGACAGCAGCCTGAGGGACTGCAGGCCAAGAGACATCATCCTGAGGAACAACAGCCTGAGGGACAGCAGCCTGAGGGACAGCAGCCTGAGGGACAACAGACCGAGGGACAACAGCCCGAGGGACAACAGACCGAGGGACAACAGACCGAGGGGCAGCAGCCCAAGGGACAGCAGCCCGAGGGGCAGCAGCTCGAGGGGCAGCAGCCCGAGGGGCAGCAGCTCGAGGGGCAGCAGCTCGAGGGGCAGCAGCCCGAGGGACAGCAGCCCGAGGGGCAGCAGCCCGAGGGGCAGCAGCCCGAGGGACAGCAGCCTGAGGGACAGCAGCCCGAGGGACAGCAGCATGTGTGGTCTGCTCTGAGGAGATGAGGAGCAGATGGTGGAACTGAGGAGGATCTGATTTGTGGTTATTGGGTCTTAGTGGGGTAAGCATTGGAAGAGGCCTGCAGAGTCTGGGTGGAATGAAAAAGCCCGGGACGCAGGGAAAATTTCCAGAAATGGCAGAAGACTAAAGGGGGAATGCCAGCAGCAGGGGAGGAATGGTGCAGAGGGAGGGTAGGCTAGGCGCCAGAGGCACCCCTGCAGCAGCAAGGGCCTGCCTCTGGCTGGCAAAGCCGCAGGAAGATGCTGAACAAACTGGCAGCAGAATTACAGCCCCATAACACCCACAATTCCCTCCATACCGTAACATCACATGTATCACACTCCCCCCCCCCCCCCGCCCCCCCCCCCCCCCCACAAGAGAACTTAACCATAAATTAAAATTAAATAAATCAAATTTAAATAAAATAAGCAAACATAATCAACGTCCCCCCCCCCCCCACCCCCCCGGGTTGCTGCTGCTACTGTCCCAGTACCCTATCGTTGAGCCAGAAAGTCGAGGAAAGGTTGCCACCGTTTAAAGAACCCTTGCACCGATCCTCTCAGGGCGAATTTAACCTTCTCAAGCTTAATGAAGCCCGCCATGTCATTGATCCAGGTCTCCACGCTTGGGGGCCTCGCGTCCTTCCACTGTAGCAAAATCCTTCGCCGGGCTACTAGGGACGCAAAGGCCAGCACACCGGCCTCTTTCGCCTCCTGCACTCCCGGCTCTACCCCAACCCCAAAGATTGCGAGTCCCCATCCTGGCTTGACCCTGGATCCCACCACCCTTGACACCGTCCTCGCCACCCCCTTCCAGAACTCCTCCAATGCTGGGCATGCCCAGAACATATGGGCATGGTTCGCTGGACTCCCCGAGCACCTGACACACCTATCTTCACCCCCAAAGAACCTACTCATCCTCGTCCCAGTCATGTGGGCCCGATGCAGCACCTTGAATTGAATGAGGCTAAGCCGCGCACACGAGGAGGAAGAATTTACCCTCTCCAGGGCATCAGCCCATGTCCCGTCTTCGATCTGTTCCCCCAGTTCCCCCTCCCACTTCATTTTCAGCTCCTCTACTGACGCCTCTTCCATCTCCTGCATAAGCTTGTAGATATCGGATATCTTCCCCTCCCCGACCCAGACCCCCGAGAGCACCCTGTCACTCACCCCCCTCGCGGGGAGCGCAGGGAATCCCTCCACCTGCCGTCTAGCAAATGCCTTTACCTGCAGATATCTAAACATGTTTCCCGCCGGGAGCCCAAATTTCTCTTCCAACTCCCCCAGGCTCGCAAACCTTCCGTCGATAAACAGGTCCCTCAGCTGTCTAATGCCCGCTCTATACAATCCCCGAAATCCCCCATCCATGTTCCCTGGGACGAACCTATGGTTCCCCCCTAACGGAGCCTCCATCGAGCCCCCCACTTCTCCCCTATGTCACCTCCACTGCCCCCAAATCTTGAGGGTAGCCGCCACCACCGGACTCGTGGTATACCTCGTGGGAGGGAGTGGCCACGGCGCCGTTACCAGGGCCCCCAGGCTTGTATCTCCACAGGACGCACTCTCCATCCGTTTCCATGCTGCCCCCTCCCCCTCCATCACCCACTTACGCACCATCGACACCTTGGCCGCCCAGTAGTACCCCGAGAGGTTGGGCAACGCCAGCCCCCCCCCATCTCTACTCCGCTCCAAGAAGACCCTTTTCACCCTCGGGGTGCCATGCGCCCAAACAAATCCCATGATGCTGCTGGTCACCCTTTTAAAAAAGGCCCTAGGGATAAAGATGGGCAAGCACTGGAAGAGGAACAAGAACCTCAGGAGAACCGTCATTTTGACGGATTGCACTCTGCCCGCCAGCGATAGCGGCACCATGTCCCACCTTTTAAATTCCTCCTCCATCTGTTCCACTAGTCTGGTGAAGTTAAGCTTATGAAGAGCCCCCCAACTCCTGGCCACCTGCACCCCCAGGTACCTGAAACTCTTCACTGCCCTCCTGAAGGGGAGCCTCCCAATTCCCTCCTCCTGATCTCCCGGGTGCACTACAAATACCTCGCTCTTTCCTAAGTTCAGCTTATAGCCCGAGAAGCCCCCAAATTCCGCTAACAGCTCCATCACCCCCGGCATTCCCCCCTCTGGGTCCGCCACATATAACAGCAAGTCGTCCGCATACAGCGATACCCGGTGCTCCTCCCCACCCCGCACCAGACCCCTCCATCTCCCTGACTCCCTCAACGCCATGGCCAGCGGTTCAATCGCCAGTGCAAAGAGCAGGGGGGACAGGGGACACCCCTGCCTGGTCCCACGATAAAGCCTAAAATACTCCGATCTCCTTCCATTTGTGACGACACTCGCCATCGGCGCCACGTAAAGCAGCCTCACCCATTTGATGAATCCCTCCCCAAATCCAAACCTCTCCAGCACCTCCCACAGGTACCCCCACTCAACTCTATCAAACGCTTTCTCTGCGTCCAGCGCCACCACTATCTCCGCCTCCCCCTCCACTGCCGGCATCATGATAACATTGAGCAGTCTCCGCACATTCGTGTTGAGCTGCCGCCCCTTGACAAATCCTGTCTGATCTTCATGAATTACCTCCGGCACACAATCCTCTATCCTGGTAGCCAGGATCTTCGCCAGCAACTTAGCGTCTACGTTAAGGAGCGAGATAGGCCTATATGATCCGCACTGCAAGGGGTCCTTATCCCGTTTTAGGATCAAAGAGATCAGTGCCCGTGACATCGTCGGGGGCAAAGCCTCCCCCTTCCACGCCTCATTGAAAGTTCGCACCAGCAGGGGACCCACCAGGTCCACATATTTTTTGTAAAATTCTGCCGGGAACCCGTCTGGCCTTACCTGACTGCATTTGCCCGATCCCCCTGACTAGCTCCTCCAACTCTATCAGCGCCCCCAGCCCCTCTACCAGCCTCTCTTGAACCCTTGGGAAACATAGCCTGTTCATGAAGCTCTCCATCCCCTCTCTCCCCCTCGGAGGTTCCGACCGGTACAATCCCTCGTAAAAGTCCCTAAAGACCCCGTTTACTTCTGTCCCCTTCTGCACTACATTTCCACCCCTATCCTTCACTCCCCCAATTTCCCTAGCCACATCTCGCCTACGGAGCTGATGCGACAACATCCTGCTCGCCTTCTCTCCATACTCATATACCGCGCCCTGCGCCCTCCTCCACTGTGTCTCCGCCTTTCTGGTGGTCAACAAGTCAAAATTGGCCTGCAACCTGCGCCGTTCTCCCAGCAACCCTTCCTCCGGTGCCTCCGCATAACTCCTGTCCACCTCCAGAAGCTCTCCCACCAGCCTCTCCCTCTCCTTCCTTTCCCTCCTTTCCCTGTGGGCCCGGATGGAGATCAGCTCCCCCCGGATTACTGCTTTCAGAGCCTCCCAAACCATCCCCACCTGGACCTCCCCCGTATCGTTGGTATCCCGTGCCTCCCCCATCTCCAGATCAACCCAGTTCGGGGCATGGTCCGAAATCGCTATGGCCGAATACTCGGCATCCTGCACCCTCGGGATCAATCCCCTGCTCAGGACAAAAAAGTCTATCCGGGAATAAACCCTATGGACGTGAGAGAAAAAGGAATACTCCCGCGCTCTCGGTCTCCCAAACCTCCAGGGATCCACCCCTCCCATCTGGTCCATGTATCCCCTCAGCACTTTGGCCGCCGCCGGTCTCCTACCCGTCCTTGAACTGGACCGGTCCAGTGGGGGATCCAGCACTGTGTTAAAATCTCCCCCCATGGTCAGGCCCCCTGCCTCCAGGTCCGGGATGCGGCCCAACAATCGCCTCATGAAGCCAGCATCATCCCAATTCGGGGCATATACGTTAACCAGCACCACCTTCTCTCCCTGCAGCCTACCCCTCACCATGATGTATCTGCCCTCCTTGTCTGACACCACCTCAGCCGCCTCAAACGCCACCCTCTTCCCCACTAGAATCGCCACCCCCCGGTTCTTCGCATCCAATCCTGAATGATAAACCTACCCCACCCACCCCTTCCTCAGACGGACCTGGTCCGCCACCTTCAGGTGGGTCTCCTGGAGCATAGCCACGTCCGCCTTCAACCCCCTTAAATGGGAGAACACCCTGGTTCTCTTAACCGGCCCGTTCAGCCCCCTCACGTTCCAGGTAATCAGCCGGATCAGAGGACAACCCGCCCCCCTCCCCCGCCGACTAGCCATAGCTTGGCAGATGTTCGCCCCAGGCCAGCACACCCCGCTCGACCCGTTCCCCATGGCGATAGCGCCTCTCCTCTTCCCCCCCGGCCCCCATCGGCTCCTTCCTAGTTGTTCCAGCAGTATCCCCCCCCACCCCCCTCCCCCCCCCCACCAGGCTAGGACCCCTCCTAGCCGCGACGCACCCTCCATGGTACTTCCGTGAGTCAGCTAACTTCTGCTGACCCCGGCAGCTCCCGCCAAAACCTATCCCCTCCCGGCTTGGGGTCATCCCCCTCTTGCCACACCTCCTTGGCATTGCTGCAGCGCGGGAAAAAAGACCCGTAGAGGCCCCGCCCCCACTGCAAGCTCCACCCCCCTGCCCCGCAGCGCGGGAAACCAGAGGAAAGCCCGTGCTTTCACACTGCCACATCCCACCCTTCTGACGCAGTTCCCCAAAATCCAGTTTCCCCCCAATCCCCAGCCCCATACAGAAGAGAACATATAAAACACAAACCCCCAACATTCCCCACCTACCCCACAATCATGCCCAACAAACAAACCCACCCGTAACCAGAGCAAACAGAAAACCAGCATACATAACACACATGTCGAAGTTGAAAAAGTTGAAACAGTTGGAACAAAACAGCCACAGCGGAAACAACGGCGGCCAAAGTATGTCCCCAGGCCCTAGTTCGAGTCCAGCTTCTCCGCCTGTACAAAGGCCCACGCCTCCTCCGGGGACTCGCAGTAATGGTGCCGGTCCTTGTATGTCACCCACAGGCGCGCAGGCTGCAGCATTCCAAACCTGACCTGCTTAGCATGAAGCACCGCCTTCGTTCGGTTGAACCTGGCCCGCCGCTTAGCCACCTCCGCACTCCAGTCCTGGTAGATCCTCACTACCGAATTCTCCCATTTACTGCTCCTCTCTTTCTTGGCCCAGCGCAGCACACACTCCCGGTCACTGAATCGGTGGAACCGCACCAGCACCGCCCTCGGGGGCTCACCTGCCTTGGGCCTCCTGGCCATCACTCTGTGCGCTCCCTCGAGCTCCAGGGGCAAATGGAAGGACCCCGCTCCCATCAACGAGCTCAACATCGTGGTCACATACGCCGGGAGATCCGACCCCTCCAGCCCCTCCGCCAGGCCCAGGATCCTCAGATTCTTTCGCCTCGTGCGAACGTCCAGCTCCTCCAAGAGGTCCTGCCACTTTTTATGAAGTGCCTCGTGCAACTCCACTTTCCCAACGAGGACCACGGCCTCCTCCTCTCTTTCAACGGCCTGCCGCCGCAACTCCCGAATAGACTCCTCCTGTGCCGCCTGGGTCCCAAGCAGCTTGGTCGTAGTTGCATTCATGGAGTCCAGCAACTCAGCCTTCAGCTCAGCAAAACAACGTAGGAGCGAGGCCTGTTGCTCCTGTGCCCACTTCCACCAGTCCTTGGGTGTTGCGCCGGCCGCCATTTTGTTTTTCTTCCCCCGTTTTTTTTGGGGAGTTACTGCAGCCTTTTTCACCATATAGTGTGGGGCAAGTTCTTCGAGGCACCTTCCCCCACTGGGATACGTAGCAACAGCACTGTTTGGGGCCCTCAAAACGGCCCAAAAGTCCTGAAATAGCGGGAGCGCCGGCCGCCATTTTGTTTTTTTCTCCCGTTTTTTGGGGGGCGTTACTGCAGTCTTTTTCACCATATAATGTGGGGCAAGTTCTTCCAGGCACCTTCCCCCACCAGGATGCGTAGAAACAGCGCCGTTTGGGGCCCTCAAAATGGCCCAAAAGTCCCTAAATAGCAGGAGTGCCGGCCGCCATTTTGTTTTTCTTCGCCCTTTTTTTGTGGGAGTTACTGCAGCCTTTTTCTTCTTCCCACTCCGGGTGAGCACCATATAGTGTGGGACAAGTTCTTCCAGGCACCTTCCCCCACCGGGATGCGTAGAAACAGCGCCGCTTGGGGCCCTCGAAACGGCCCAAAAGTCCCTAAATAGCGGGAGCTGCCGAACGTGCGGCTTAGCTCCGCATAGCCGCAACCGGAAGTCCGCCAGGTTTTTAAAAAATTTGTTCATGGGACGTGGGCATCGTTGGCTGTGCCAGCATTTATTGCCCATCCCTAATTGCCCTTGACGGTTCGGTTAATAGTCAACCACGTTGCTGTGGATCTGGAGTCACATGTAGGCCAGACCAGGCAAGGACGGCAGATTTCCTTCCTGAAAGGACATCAGTGAACCAGATGGGTTTTTACCGCAGTCGATAATGTTTTCATGATCATCATTAGACTTTTAATTCCAGACTTAAAAAAAAAATTGAATTCAAAATTCACCATCTGCAGTGGCGGGATTTGAACCTGGGTCCCCAGTGCATTACTCTGGGTCTCTGGGTCCCTCAATCATACATTTAGGGCCTTTGGATAATGGACCCCCCCCCCCCCCCCCCCCCCCCCCCCCCCCCAACTCCAACACAACAGGGTGCCCCCACGAGGCCTAACAGCATTTGCTTGTTCTGCTCCCTGTTAATCGCACACTGAAGTGCCTCTATTGGCAAAGGAACAGGAAGGCCATTTGTCGACCTTCCTGCCATGGATTCAATTGTTGTGTCGGTGAGAAGATGGTGGGGTCCCCACCCTTTAGCTTGATTAAACGCCTCACCACCATCACATTTACGATGGGTGAGGGCACAATATTATGCCCATGGCTTCTTACAGCAGTGAGCAGCCATTTCACTGAACCCAAGGAATGTTACAATGTTTGGCGGCGGTTTACCCAAGCCACAATCGAGTGGGCTTTGTTCTGCTAAAGCTACAATTCTGTTGCCTGGACTGACCTCTCTGCAAAGCTTTCCTGTATCATTGCCATAGTCTGTGTTCTGCACAATCTCACGGTGCAGTGGGAGGTGGCCTTGCATCCAGATACTTTTGATGACCATCACTCCATCTGTTTTTGGGGGGGGGGGGATGCATTTGTAAATCATTTAGCCTCTTGTACTGGAGGCGAGAGCCGTTGAAAGACGTACCAGGAACGCCTTGCACCATAGCATAATTCCCAGCCTCTCCATGAGCTTTGCCCATCTGAGGAAATGAGCAAACTCCACCTTCACCCATAAATGTAGACAAATGAGGGTGCAAGATATACATTCCAACTGACAAGTTACCTTTGCTGCTTCAATGATCCGCATCTCAAAACATAACTGTAATTTAATGAACCATAAATGACATTATACCCGTGACCCCTGGACTGTCTCGGTGCTCTTCTTAATGTGCTTTCGACAAGGTGCAAACCCTGCATTTACAGCTGAGGTGGAGGCAGGCTGCTGACTTTATTGTCCTCTGACCTGGGGGATAACAGTGGTGGTTCTCCTCTTGTTGCTCCAGCATGCTGAAGGGATTCTGCACAGTGTCAGATACCCCTTGGTCACAGTGGTTTCTGGAGGGGCAAATGATGGCTGTCGACCATTGGAGGAACTCTTCCTCACTTTTGATGCATAATGGCACCTCCCTGCATTCTGGAGATGGAGGAGCACCTGGGGGAGGAGTCCTATGTTAAGCCCATTGTAAAAGCGATGGTGTGTGTGGGGCTGCATGCATCTCCAGAAACCACTAACTAGACTGTTCAATCTGGCTCTCCATGAGGGTCACCAAACTCTCGAATGAAGACACTATGCAAGCAAATGCCTGAGACATGTCAGCACTCATGGCTTGGATATTCTCCTCCATCGTCTGCGATGGCTGCGCATGGCATTTGGCAGCTCTGCCAAATGTTCACCTGGTTGTCGCTATAACTCTAGCAAGTTCCATTTGGCCAAGAGGCACATCAGAGGGACAGGTAGTATTGAGGAAGCAAGGGGGCCGGCAGAAGGACTTGGACAGGCTAAGAGAGTGGGCAAAGAAGTGGCAGATGAAATACAATGTGGAAAAGTGTGAGGTTCTGCACTCTGGTAGGAAGAATGGAGGAGTAGACTATTTTCTAAATGGGAAAAGGCTGAGGAAATCAGAAGCGCAAAGGGACTTAGGAGTCCGAGTTCAGGATTCTCTTAAGGTTAATGTGCAGGTTCAGTCGGCAGTTAGGAAGGCAACTGCAATGTTAGCATTCATGTTGAGACGTCTAGAATACAAAAGCAGGGATGTACTTTTGAGGCTATATAAGGCTCTGGTCAGACCCCATTTGGAGTATTGTCAGCAGTTTTGGGCCCCGTATCTAAGGAAGGATGTGCTGGTCTTGGAAAGGGTTCAGAGGAGGTTCACAAGAATGATCCCTGGAATGAAGAGCTTGTCATACGAGGAATGTTTGAGGACTCTGGGTCTGTACTCGTTGGAGTTTAGAAGGATGAGAGGGGATCTTATTGAAACATACAGGATACTGAGAGGCTGAGATAGAGCGGACGTGGAGATGATGTTTCCACTCTTGGAAAAACTAGAACCCGAGTCCACAGCCTCAGACTAAAAGGACGACCCTTTAAAACAGAGATGAGGAGGAACTTCTTCACCCAGAGGGTGGCGAATCTGTGGAACTTTTTGCCGCAGAAGGCTGTGGAGGCCAAATCACTGAGTGTCTTTAAGAGAGATAGATAGGTTCTTAATTAGAACATAGAACATAGAACAGTACAGCACAGAACAGGCCCTTCGGCCCTCGATGTTGTGCCGAGCAATGATCACCCTACTCAAACCCACGTATCCACCCTATACCCGTAACCCAACAATCCCCCCCTTAACCTTACTTTTTAGGACACTACGGGCAATTTAGCATGGCCAATCCACCTAACCCGCACATCTTTGGACTGTGGGAGGAAACCGGAGCACCCGGAGGAAACCCACGCACACACGGGGAGGACGTGCAGACTCCACACAGACAGTGACCCAGCCGGGAATCGAACCTGGGACCCTGGAGGGATCAGGGGTTATGGGGGTAAGGCAGGAGAATGGGGATGAGAAACATATCAGCCATGATTCAATGGTGGAGCAGACTTGATGGGCCGAGTGGTCTAATTCTGTTTCTATGTCTTATGATCTTATAGTGTTATCATGGTTCTGGCCTGCCATGGTCTTCCAGCTGTCTGCGGCCTAGGTTGTCACAGCCTCCCATCAGCTTCTCTGGTGTGAATGTGATGCACTCGGCAGCTTGCAGCCCCAAATTTAATTGTTGATACAAACCCACCAAAGTGAGAGTATCCGTGCTGAAGGTTGGTGCTGGGGAATGGTGTGAATAGCCACCCTTGGAGGAATCCTCATCATCCTCCTCAGAGGTGGTAATCATAGCCCTGGACTGAGCAGAGTGTGGAAACCTTCGTGCGAGGATACAAACAGTCGGGGGTAAAAGGCCTTCAAATTCATCCTCTCATCCATGCCTGCTGCAAATGTCCTTTTGTTCCATGTTGGACACATAGGGCGATTCTCCGACCCCCTGCAGGGGGTCGGAGAATCGCCCGGGGCCGGCGAAAATCCCACCCCCGCCATGGCCGGAATTCTCCGCCGGGCAGCGGGCGTCAAAGGCCGTTGGCGCCGGTTTTGGCGCCAGTCGGCGTGGCGCCAACCACTCCGGCGCGGGCCTAGCCCCTAAAGGTGTGGAAAATTCCGCACCTTTGGGGAGGCCCGACGCCGGAGTGGTTGGCGCCACTCCGCTACGCCGGGACCCCCCGCCCCACCGGGTAGGGGAGAATCCCGGCCATGAGCTCAATGTCTCCTCACTCTCTCTTTACTTTTGATTCCAGCCTCACCATCTGAATTTAGGTGGGCACCCTGAACCCCTACCCACTTGAAGGTCTTTTTCTCTGCAGGCATCAGTGGGAAAATGTCATGTTCATCGTTGGTTTTGGCCCTCTCCTGGCTGCTGTGGGCCCATTTCTCCGACAGACAGAAAGATGAATACTGTCATAATGTACAAGGAGCAAGAATAGGCCATTCAGCCCCTCAAGCCTGCTCCCAGTCTGAGTCTCTACTCTATGATCAGCTGATCACGTATTGCTAACATTGCTCTGGCACACGACAGCGGATCCAGGGGGTGGGATTCTCTCAGCCTGGGGCCGGAGAATCCCTGCGACCGGCGCGAATCGCGCCACGCCGCCCCGACGCCGGCATGTGATTCTCCGCAGAGCGGCTACGCAGCCGGCCCGCCAATTCTCGTCCCAGAATGGGCTGGACGGCCGTTATAAAATAGCCGAGTCCCACCGGCACCATCCACATCTGCACTCAGCCGGCATGAACTCGGTGTGGAAGGGTCGGGGGACGGCTTGGGGGGGGGGGGGGTGCTCCGATCTGGCCTGGCCCTCGATCGGGGCCCACCAATCGGCGGGCCAGCCTCTCTGGCTGGTGGCCTCCTTTCTTCCGCGCTGGCCCCTGTAGCCCTGCGCCATGTTGCGTCGGGGGCTGGCACGTTGAAGGAAGCCACTGCTTATGCGCGCGTTGGGGCCGGTGCCACTGCGCTTGCGTGGATCCAGCGGCACCCATTTGACGCCGGGATCAGCAGCTGGGGCAGCATGAACCGCGCCAGCGCAGCGCTGGCTCCCTTTAGGGGCCAGAATTGCTGATCCCGAGGCCGTGTTGACGCCGTCGAGAAACACTTAGCTTCAGGATCACAGAATCCCGCCCTGGATGTCTCCTTGTACATTCACTCTCACTGCAAATGAAAGCTGCAGAACAGGGAATGACAACCACTGGACCTATGCCTGGAAGGAATTGGAATCACCAGAACCCCTAAGGTCAGAAACTTCACCATATGCAACACCACTCTGTTAATTTCACTAAATTAAAAAATCCCGAGGGAATACTTTTACTAGTTGTACAATCTCACTCAGAGCCAGTTGAAATCCATCAGCAACGAACCTGAAAGTAATTGATGCTCCCTTTAAATAGCACTGGTGGAGAGGTCCTTCCTGCTGCTGCATGCACATTTGGCTGTGTGTGTGTTTTTTAAGATGTTGGCTGGATCAGTGAGGTTGAAAATGGCAGCGTGGCATTGATATCAGTACTTGATGCTGACATGAGCTGATTATATGATTAGGAGCCCATGCTAAAGTTTTCACCTTACCTGCACCCTGTGCATGTCTGTGCATTCCTGGTGCATTAGCATGTAGCACACCATTTTGCTCCAGAAACAACACCAGAATCCTAGGCACGTTAGGATGAATTTTGCAGCAGTCAAATATTTTTATGAGGTGAATCTGAGATAAACATTTTGAAGATCATTTTGACTCTGGTCTGGTTGCTTTTTTAAAATTCGATATATAATGGTTCACTGAATGATATCTGTATCCATCATCAAAGGTTTATTTATTCAATGTCAAATTCCTTGGCTGTCTGAGGCTACATTGAGGGAAGTTTTATCATCAAGTAAAATATGAAAGAAAATAGAAAGAGCAAAGCAGTGTATTAAATCAAAACAAACTTGTTTCAAATCAAAACAAACAAAACAGACTTGCTTCCAGAAGTGGCATCAAAATGCAGAAACAAAGTAAAAGTTTGAGGAAAGTTTCACAGGTAGCATTCCAGCCAATAAGGGCAATACTGAAACACCAATTGGCCATAAATTACTCGAGATTGTGTATCACTTGAAGATCTCTCAGCTTGGTGTGCGGAACCCTTTAAATGCTTCCCTTCCATTGCATTGTATTGCCATTCCCTGCTGCAATAAGATGGGGTGGCTGGCAGGGAAGGGAAAGGGAGAGTGTTGACAACCCTAAAGGGAAACGGCTCCATTGTCAGTTATTTCTGCAGGAGGAGCCAATATATTCAAATTCTACTCAAATTCAGTCTGGGTTGCAAAAAACACTCAGTGCAATGATAGTGTCCTATTTAGCTAAATTTGTCATTTAACTGATTTCTAAATAATTGTAATGCTTTGTAAATTTACTTTTCACAGTTTACAAGCAGAAAAGCTAGAAGATTGTTGGATAAGAGTAAAACATTCCATATAACCTGTGGTTTTACTATATGTCTATTTTCAGGTAAGAAATTTCTGTCTTGTCAAAGTATTACACAATTCATAGATCATATTCTACAGTGCAGAAGGAGGCCATTCGCCCATTGGGTCTGCACTGGCCCCTGGAAAGAGAACGCTACCCAAGCCGACAGCTCCACCCTATCCCCATAACCCAGTAACCCCACCCAGTTTAAGGACAATTTAGCATGGCCAATCCACCTAACCTGCACATTGTTGGACTGTGGGAGGAAACCGGAGCTCCCGGAGGAAACCCACGCACACACGAGGAGAACGCTCAGACTCTGCACAGACAGTGACCCAAGGTGGGAATCGAACCTGGGACCCTGGAGTGGTGAAGCAACTGTGCTAACCACTGTGCTACTGTGCCGCCCTGTATTATGTACTATTGTAGTACATAATAGTAGAATATAGGCTCAGATTATTACTCTCCAGGCAAGACCTGCATGATTCCTGAGGAGAGAGCCTGATTATAAACTCCCTTGAAGACCATTCAATTACACTTAGAATTGGGCCCTCTGTAGACTTCCATGTTGGTTTGTAAGCATCATTCCTCTTAATTCTTCTGTTGTGGGTGGACATGAATGTGCATCTCTCTTCCAAAACTTCTCCCTCCAAGCACCATTTTAATTAATTATTTAATTAAATTAAGTGGAGGTGGAGAATTGCAGAGGCCCCAGAGAATACCAGGTCAGACCCGCTAATAATAATAATCTTTATTGTCACAAGTAGGCTTACATTAACACTGCAATGAAGTTACTGTGAAAATTCCCAAGTCGCCTCATTCCGGCACCTGGTCGGGTACACTGAGGGAGAATTCAGAATGTCCAAATTACCTAACAGTACGTCTTTCGGGACTTGTGGGAGGAAACCGGAGCACCCGGAGGAAACCCACGCAGACACGGGGAGAACGTGCAGACTTCACACAGACAGTGACCCCCACCGTGCTACCGTGCGGCCCTTTTCATTGCAAATTGAGAGATGTTTTAAAAATCCCATTGTATTCTTGACAAATGTTACAGCTCATTTTATAGACCAGTTTAACTGTTGCACTGCTGGGAAAGGAGCAGAGTTTGGACTTTTATTGTTTAGATTATTAATTGAGATCTTGCCTTGTACAGAATATGGCAGGAACCTGAACACACGTTATATGGTTTGTCTGTGTTCTGCAAAAGCTCACAGCACAGGTTTGAACTCTGTCAGTTCAGTAGCCTTCATATGTTACTTCCATTTCCTGATTGTTGCAAGAATTTAATTATTTTGTTTTATGCGTATTTTACATCAAATATCAGGCAGCTATGAAAAGTGAGTAATGACTGAAATCCAAACAAATGTTACTGGCAATATTTAGTTCCAGTTCCTGGTATTGTGATGGGTGAAGCTTGTCTGAAAGAACACTTCCCTCACAAGACACTGAATGGTGCGCTTTGAGCATGGAAAAATCTACTTTTTCATTCCGGTTTCCAGCATTTTGGATGAAAACCAAAATGTTAGGAGGAATATTCCTGGACATTACTGAGATTCACAGTGCGACCTGTTTGAAGCCTCCTGTTTTTCAAAAAAAGATTTACTTGAATCACCTAGCTTGCTTTTTACTGCCGTCATCAAGCAATATTGTTCGACAGGTTGTCTGAAACATGTAATTAGAATCTCTTACCTGACAGATTTCTCACAGTCCTGTTATTTGGTGCTATTGTTTTAAGACTTGAGGGGAGCATTTGGCAACAGCTATGGTTGACAGGTGCCGTTTTTTCCCCCCCTCTGCTCCTCCCTTTCGGTATTTGTGCTGCTTCTGATCCTCATTGAACGAAGAGAAAAAAGGCTTGACCTCAGAACATCCCAAAGCACTTTATAGCAAATTAGCTCCTTTTGAAAGTGTAACAATTGCTGTAACGTAGGAAAACATTTCAGTAACCACAATACAAATCAGGCAGAGAGTCATTATGGTGTTGTGAAAGGGAAATTGTGTTGGACAAATTTACTCCAGTTCTTTTGAGAATGTAACAAGCAAGGTGAATAAGGTTGTATAAGAAGATGCGACACGCTGATTTGCGAAAGGCATTCGATAAGGCGTCACACGAAGGATTACAACACAAGATCTCATGCTGCTGAGGGTGATTTATCAGCATGGACAGACAGTTGACGAACAGAAAACCGAGGCTGGAATTTTCTGCTACCATTTGCGTTGGGAATGGAAAATATCGTGAGAAGTGCAAAGTTGCGTGCAACGTTGGCGTGAAAGCTTACTATGATCGCCCGCTGGTGGTGGGCTGTGTTTCCTGTCATTGAATACCGAAATCCTGATTTGAATATATTAGCGTCTCATCATAAGGTCCATCTTCCAGAATCATTACCCACCCCTGCCGCCCAGCCACTTTCAAAAAATTCATCCATGGCGGCGAGATGTCAGAATGACGTGAAGCATAACTCACTTCAAAAGATCCAAACTGACATCAGGAAATGGCAAGTCCATTCCACAGAGAACACTGGAAGTGGGATTCTTTGTCGGCCAACGCTGAAGTCGGGAATGGTGATTGGATGGAGAATCGGTTTTGATGCCTAAATCATAGCGGTCGCAGGTACTCGTCAAATCACATTTCTCCACTTCGCACATACAGAAAACGGCATTTGCATATCATTATGTGTCAGGTTTCCTCCGGGTGCTCCGGTTTTCTCCCACAAGTCCCAAAAGGCGTGCTGTTAGGTGAATTGGACATTCTGAATTCTCCCTCCGTGTTCCCGAACAGGCGCCGGAATGTAGGGACTCGGGGCTTTTCACAGTAACATCATCGCAGTGTTAATGTAAGCCTTCTTGTGACAATAAAGATGATTATTATTAGCGGGTCTGACCTGGTATTCTCTGGGGCCTCCGCAATTCTCCACCTCCACTGGCGATCTGGTCACTTGTGCTTTGAGAAATCGAGAACCAGGCGGCGTGGCTGGTGAGGGAGAGAGAGGAGGTAGACATGGAGAGGTGCGACTGTGGGCTTCCAGTCCTGATACTTGCCACGGTGGGGCCCTTCCAGGACTGAGGGGGGTGGGCGTGACGGGCGACAAGCATGGGACCGTGGTGAACCCCACAGGACTGGGAAGGTATCCAGGCATGGACCACCATTGGCGTGGCCTGCAAGGCATCCATCCTGCTGCAGACCCACTGGTCACCCACCTTGGACCCTGGTTCTGCAGAGTACCACTCGCCGTATGGGTACCTCCACCTCACCTCCACAGTCCCCACCACACCATTCCCGCAGCCCACCTTCACCATACCACTCCCGACAATTGGTTGCCAGCTGCCGGCGGGGCATCACGTGGCCCAACCAAGGGCAACGCCCAAAGTGGCTGCTACAGGGGGGCGCCGGACGAAGGACATGGAGAATACCGTTGGCATGGGCAGTGCGAGCCGATGGTACCTCTGGCAGCAGGGATGGGCGCCAGGGCGAGATGCCCCCAGGGTGCCGGGCACTGATGGAGCCAGGGGCGCAGGATGGAGGAGTGGGGGCGAGGAGGAAATACGGGCCAGAGTCCGCAGTGCCAACCGGGGCAACCATGTAGCCTGTTGGAACTGGTTGTGCATGAAGCTATGGACCATGCTAACATGTCGGCCCTTCACACGGCAGAGAATGGATATTGGATTACAACCGGCAATGGTCGTCTTCCTCCTAACCGTCATCACCCTGGGGGATGCCCTGCGGCTGTACGAGCTGGAGCTGCCCATGGAGGCAGAAGCTCCAGCAGTGGAGCCAGCACCAGAGGAACAGGTGGCAGCCGATGAGGATGGAGAGCCGGCTGCCCAACATACCGAGGAGGGGGAGGTACAAAGGAGGCGCCACATGAGGCCTTGCGTGTACCGGCAGCGCCTGTCATTCGTGAACCTGCTGGAGCGGGCATGCAGTCCTGGAGGACCGCTGCCATCTCTTTTTTTTGTTTTTTGTTTTTTTTTAAATAAATTTAGTGTACCCAATCATTTTTCCAATTAAGGGGCAATTTAGCATGGCCAATCCACCTAGCTTGCACGTTTTTGGGTTGTGGGGGCGAAACCCACGCAGACACGGGGAGAATGTGCAAACTCCACACGGACAGTGACCCAGAGCCGGGATCGAACCTGGGACCTCAGCGCCGTGAGGCGTTTGTGCTAACCACTAGGCCACCGTGCTGCCCTACCGCTGCCATCTCAACCAAGGTCTGCATGCCCACAGCCATAGAGCACAGGGAGTGGACCATCTCCGTCTGAGACTGCGTCACATCACGCTGCGACTTAGTATTTACACCTGCACATCACCTACTGAGTGCATGCCACATGAGCCAGTGACTGTGCCATCTCCCTCTAGGAGTGTGCCACCTCCCTCTGTGTTGGTGCCACATCGACTAGCGCCTGAGCAATGCCGCCGATGTTCTCAGCTTTGACTCGCTGTAACTGGGCCACCCTCAGGAGCGCCGCTATAATGTCCAGGTGGCTCTGGCAGATAGCTGCCAGTGAGAGGGCAAACCTGTCCTGGGCCTTGGCAACCGCCTGCACAGCGTGCCCCAAGCCTTGGACATGCTGATCCAAAGCCGAAACCCTCACCCACAATGCCACCACCGTGGATGCCACCCGTGCGGTGTTGGCCTGGGTGGCACGCGTTTTATAAATGTTTTTTTCATTGGGTTTTTGAACAAAGTATATTTACTGTTATGTACACAGATTAAGAAATATATAAGAGAAGGGCACACCCAAACATACCAAAAAAAAAAGTGCAGTGCTTTGCTCCAGAGTCCCAACCCTATTTAAATCCCCAGGTCCTCCTCCCATTTCTTTCTTGTTGCGTCCAGTACAGTATCGGCCCTTTCTACCAATCGGTCATACATGTTGCTACAGTTTCCTTTATCTAGTATGCTTGCGTCTAGTAACTCTTCCAGTAATGTCTGTCGTGGCATTTGTGGGTACGTCCTTGTCTCCTTTTGTAGGAAGTTTTTGAGTTGTAGATACCTTAGCTCGTTTCCCCTGGTGAGCTGGAATTTCTCTGTCTGATCGTCCAGTGTTGCGATCCTGCCATCCGTGTGTCCCTCCGTCCTGCCCCTACCTTTTGAAGGTGGCGTCAGTCAGTGCTGGTGTGAACCTATGATTGTTGCAGATGGGAGCTTTGTCCGACATTTTAGTCAGGCCAAATTGCTGCCGTAGTTGGTTCCAGGATTGGAGGGTGGCTATCATCACCGTGCTGCTGGAGTTTTTTTTGGGTGGGGATGGGAGTGCTGCCATGGTGAGCGCCCGGATCCGGGGAGGTTCCCATGCAGGAGGCCTCTTCCGCCGGCACCCAGTCGGCTTCTGGCTTCTTGATCCATCCCCTTATTCGCTCGGCCGTCGCCGCCCAGTGGTAGAATTGTCGGTTTGGGAGGGGGGTTGGCACGCATGGTCGGCACCACCTCCTGCTCCTACACGCAGTTGGACTCCTCCAACTGCACCTGCAGGTGCTGGATGCACGCTGACAACCCCTCATGTAATCCCTGGCTCTGCAACTGCATCTCCACAATCAATGGGATGGTCTGTTCCAGAAGCCTAAAACCCATCTGGACCCCAGCTAGTCCCTGGGGTTTGCCTGCCCTCTGACCGTCCGCCTCCTTGGGAGTTCATAACTCCACCTGCTGTACCGGAGTGTCTGTGTGTGTTGTGCACCAGATAGTGTCCCAGGAGCCTTTTCACTATCATGCCCAACCGAGGTGAGTGTCTCTGCGATGGTGGAGGGTGTTGGAGACAGCTGTGATGGGAAATCTGTGTCATTCCTGGATTGGAGCTCCGGGGTGCCCCATGATTCGGTCCGATGGATCCTGTCCGTGTTGGTATCATCCTCGTCGCAGGTCAGCACCTGCGGTTCAGGCTGTGGCTGGGGTTGGGGGCGGGGGTCACCTTAAGGGTCCGCACCATCACAGGCAGCTCCTGCAAGACACAGTATAAGACGCATGAGTGCATCACGGGCCGGGGGTGAATGACGGTGTGTTGGGGAGGGGTGTGTGTTTGGTCGGGAGGAGTAGGGGTGGTGGTGGAGCGATGGGGGTGAGGATGGTGTGGGGTGGGGATGGTGTGGGGGTGAGGATGGTGTGGGGGTGAGGATGGTGTGGGGGTGAGGATGGTGTGGGGGTGAGAATGGTGTGGGGGTGAGGATGGTGTGGGGTGAGGATGGTGTGGGGTGGGGATGGTGTGGGGGTGAGGATGGTGTGGGGGTGGGGATGGTGTGGGGGTGAGGATGGTGTGGGGGTGAGGATGGTGTGGGGTGAGGATGGTGTGGGGTGGGGATGGTGTGGGGGTGAGGATGGTGTGGGGTGAGGATGGTGTGGGGTGGGGATGGTGTGGGGTGGGGATGGTGTGGGGGTGAGGATGGTGTGGGGGTGAGAATGGTGTGGGGGTGAGGATGGTGTGGGGTGGGGATGGTGTGGGGGTGAGGATGGTGTGGGGGTGAGGATGGTGTGGGGGTGAGAATGGTGTGGGGGTGAGGATGGTGTGGGGTGGGGATGGTGTGGGGGTGAGGATGGTGTGGGTTTGGTGTTGGGGGCTGACCACACATGCCATGGGAAACCGCAACTCAGCGGAGTTTCACTTCTTCGCCCAATGCCGACCTCCACTCCAGCGACTGCCCTTTCTTTGGGACCGCCGACCAGAGAGCCCTGTGCTTTGCTGCGGTGAGGGACTGCAGGTCCGGTGGTCCTCTTCCAGAACTTCTCCCGCTCCCGGCGGATATGGGCAGCCGTCAGCTGCATGGGGGGGGGGGGGGGGGGGGGGGGGGGGGTAGCTGATGGCATCAGTGGCCAGGATACCTGGCCATAGCGGCCAGTATTGGCACTGACATGTGGTACAGGGTGGGGGTTCGGCAGCCTTCTGAGTGGGGTGGGGTTACGGTTGTGTAGGATGGGGGTTGGTGCCAGGGGCACAGTGCTGCCTACTCACCCTGGTCGCCCTGAGGTCGGCAGTTTTTTTCCTGCACTGCCGGCCGGTATGGATGGTGCTGCCCACAGCGCTAACTGCATCTGCCACCTCCAAGCTTGACGAACGACGGTGCCGGCATCCTCCTTCCCAATTTGGGGTACAGGGTCGCCCGCCTCTCCTTCACGGCGTCCAGCAGGGTTTCGAGCTCTCCTTCTGTGGTGAAGTATGTAAGTGCGGCTGTAGCTTGTCAGCATCCTGTTCCCCATATCCCTTTAACCTGTTTTTTATGTCAGAAATACATCTATCTCCCTCTTGAAATCATTTAACCATTTAATTACATGCTGTACCTGCATACACTCTTTCTGCAATTGATGAACAAAGATCCCTTTCTGCTCAGATGCATTTTGAATCTGCTTTCCATTAGATAATAACTTACCTGACTATTTTTCCCGCAAAATGGATAACCTCTAACTTATCCACATTAACCTCCATCTGCCAAATTTTGGTCCAATCTCCTAGCATATCTATATCCGTCTGTAAAATCTATATCTCCTGTTCACTGCCTGCTTTCCCACCTTTTTTAGTATCATCTGAAAATTTTGCTTTGTTACACACTGTCTCTGCTTGCAGTTCATTTGTATAGATTGAAAACAGTTAAGGTCCAAGGACTGAACCCTACGGCACCTCACACGTTGCAGAGAAAAGACCCATTTAACCCACTCTCTGCTTTCTGTCAGTCAGCCAATTCTGAATCCAATTTAGCATTCTACCCCCAACCCCTACGATCTCACCTTCGGGATCAATCATTTACCTGGCACCTTCTCAAACACCTTCTGGAAGTCTAGGTACATCACATCCACAGGTTCCCCAACATCCATCTTGCTGGTTACATCCTCAAAGAACTCCAGCAAGTTTGTCATGCATGGGGGCAGCAAGGTGGCACAGTGGTTAGCACTGCTGCCTCATGCCGCTGAGGACCCGGGTTTGATCCCGGCCCTGGGTCACTGTCCGTGTGGAGTTTGCACATTCTCCCCGTGTCTGCATGGGTCTCACCCCCACAAGTCAAAAAAGATGTGCAGGGCAGGTGAATTTGCCACTCGAAATTGCCCCTTAATTGGACAAATAGAATTGGGTACTCTAAATTTAAAACAAAGTTTGCCCAGCATGACGTAACGTTCATAAAACCATACTGACAATTGAATGTGCGTTCCAATGACCGGGGAATTCCAGCCTAAGTGTGGGAAATACTAGTGTGGATCCAAATACTGGCATGGAAACATGATGTCAATATCGATGGAAACAACTGGTGTGGTGCTCCGGAGAGTAAGCGTCTCCACCTCGTGCGCGAGGTTGGGGCTGATACAGCTGAAGGTGGTATAGAGCACACCTCACAAGGGCGAGGATGAACCGGCTCTTTGAGGGGATAGAAAATGTGTGTGAATGTTGCGTGGGTGGACCCCGCAAATCACGTTCATATGTTTTGGTCCTGCCCAAAGCTGGAGGATCACTGGAACGGGTTTTTTAGGGTAATCTCTAAAGTGGTGCACGTGAAGCTGGACGCGGCCCTCGGGAGGCCATATTCGGGATGTCAGAGGCAGATGTTGTAGCCTTCGCCTCATTGATCGCACAAAGGCAGATACTGTTGGGATGGAGAGCAGCCTCTCCACCCTGTGCCCTGGCGTGGCGGGGGGACAAGGTGGAGTTCTTGACTCTAGAGAAGGTTAAGTTTGAACTGAGGGGAAGGATGGAGGGGTTCCACAATTCATGGGCGTTATTCATTATGCACTTTCATGAATTGGATAACATTGAACATTAGTGGGGGAGGGGGGAGTTGGGAAGGCTGCGGGGAGGGGGACTGTATGTGTTAATGGTTACTGTGGGCGATTCCTGATTCCTTTTTGTTATTTGTTTATGTTAACATGCGGGCAGTTGTTTGGGGGTTGGTGGGAGGATGGGATTGTTGTTGATATGAGGATTGACATTATATTCATTACTGTTTATTGTTTATTGTCGGTGAGTGCAAATTTGGGAGAAAATGTGAAAAAGGAAGAGAATAAAATATATATTTTTAAAAATATTGATGGAAACAGATTGAGCTTTGTCTTTCTAAATGTTCAATCAGCTCCTTCTTAATGATTGATTCCAGCAACTTTCCCATGAGGGGACCTCCGACAGATTGGGGTGGTGAAGGCTGAGGGTCCTGAAAAGGAAGGGCCCCGAATGGGGGCGGTGGGGAGGCCTGAAAATGGGGGGCCCTCTGCGTCCCCATAGCAGGATGTCATCACTTGTGAGGGTGTGGGGTGATGCCCATGTGTGCGGGCGGTGACATTGCTCATGGGTGGGGGGGGGGGGGGGCGGAAACGATGACCCCACCCAAGCTTACCTGGAGATCGGGAAACCCTTTCAAAATGGCGGCCCGATCTCTGAGGATCTATTCTTGCCGGCGAGTTCAGCTCCGCATTGCTTAAAAAATTTGTAATGTGAGCTACACCAGGGAGAAACTCCGCAAGGCCCCCAAAAAATGACTAATTAGGTCGGGATCCACTGGTCCCCCAGCTATGTGTTTCTCGGACGCGCGCCATTCCCTGGCAGTGGCCATTTCCCATTGAAACTACACCTCAACGCCGCGAAATCCACTGGCTGGGGTGCACTACCAGTGGGAAAAGTGAATTCCGATGACCGGGGAATTCCGGCCAAAGTGTGGGAAATACTTCTGTGGAACTCACCGAAAAGCTGGCGAGTAATGCTCTGCCAAACTTGCCCAAAATGACACTTAGAAATGTTTCTGTTAAATCGTGTCCAATGTGTTTGCTTGTTTGCTGCATTTGTAGTTAGATCACATAACCCGTGTTGTTATCGAGCACGGTGAGGTTTCTCTTACTCTGAGTGATTCAGACATTATTTTTTTTTCATTTTATTTATTTTTTAAAAAAATTCCAATTAAGTAGCAATTTAGTGTGGCCAATCCACCTATCTTTGGGTTGTGAGGCCCACGCAAACACGAGGAGAATGTGCGAACTCCACATGGACAGTGACCCGGGGCCGGGATCAAACCTGGTCCTCGGCGTCATGAGGCAGCAGTGCTAACCACTGCACCATCACACCGCCCTTATTCAGACATAACTTAAAGAAAATCCTGATACAGACGATTTATTTACAATTATTTGCATCTAAAACTTCAAGGTAAGGACTTTGTTAGCTGGATACAGTGTTTTGTGTCTTGCTCCCTTGGAGTCTCTTGGTTATCTGACCTGATGTCATGTTTCCATCGATATTGACATCATTGTCCAATTAACATAACCAATGACCTTTATTCTAAAGAAAGGATGGTGGGGCAGTTCTCAGAGGCTACCCCTCCCCCACTATTTCCTGATTGCCTGGTCCCTTGATCAAGCACAGAGTGCATTTTGAATGAGGGGCCACCAAACACCACTCCCTCCTCCACACACAAGAAGTCCACAAGCAACCTCGCACATGTTTGCTTGTTGTGCTCCCCGCATGGCAAGTCCCCTGTCTGCCATTGGATAATACCAACCACGATGGGATGAAGCCCTTAAATGGGCATTAATGGCCCATATAAGGACTGCCATTAGTGGTAGGGCAGGAAGACTGTCCACAGGTCTCCCAGCCATGGATGGAATTGGATGGAAGTGGGGAGGTGGTGGAGTCCTATCTGCCACCTGATTAAATCCTCCCCCAGCAAACATTGGCAGGGGGGGGGGGCATTAAATTCCAGTCAGCGATGTCGAGAGATACCTATGGCTGAAGCCAACTCTAACAGTGATGAAGATTGTCAGAGAATACAACAGGATATAGATAGGCTGCAAAATTAGGCAGAGAAATGGCAGATAGAATGTAACCCGGACAAATGCAAGGTGATGCATTTTGGTAGATCTGTGGGAGCTATAAAATAAATGGCATAACCATCAGGAGCATGGACACACAGAGAGTTCTGGGCGTGCAGGTCCACAGATTCTTAAAAGCGGGAGCACAAGTGGAAATGGTGGTAAAGAAAGCATATGGTGTGTTGTCTTCATAGGATGGGATATCGAGTATAAAAGCTTGAAAATTATATTCCAATTATATAAGAACGTTGGTTAGGCCACATTTGGAATACTGTGTCCAATTCTGGTTGCCGCACGACCAGAAGGATGTGGAGGCTTTGGAGAGAGTACAGAAAAGGTTTACCAGGATGTTGCCTGGTATGGAGTGTATTAGCTATGAGAAGAGATTGAATAAACTGGGACTGTTCTCCCTAGAGAGACGGAGGCTAAGGGGCGACCTGATAGAAGTTTGTAAAATGATTAGGGGTATCGATAGGGTGAACAGTTGGAGGCTTTTTCCCAGGGCAGAAATGACAATTACAAGGGGGCACAAGTTCAAGGTGAGGGGGGGAAAGTTTCAGTGGAGATGTGTGGGGGAAGTTTTTTACACAGAGGGTGGAGGTGGCCTGGAATGCACTGTCAAGTGAGGTGGTTGAGGCTGATACGTTAGCGACCTTTAAGACTTATCTGGATAGGCAAATGAACAGACGGGGTATAGAAGGATACAGGCAGTTGGTCTAGATAGGACACGTGATTGGTGCAGGCTTGGAGGGCCGAAGGGCCTATTCCTGTGCTGTACTGTTCTTTTTCTTCAAATGAAACAGGTCTTGTTTTTCTGTAAATAGCCCCCAAGCCTCTTCTAATAAATTATTATACCGCACCACAGATCCTTGAGAGTTGGCAGAGTTTTTGCCCATTGGGTATCTTGATGTGGACAAGGTGTGAATTCATTTTTGAGCACTTGACAATTTGAGCAAGCTCAGTTGTACAAAAAAATTAGTGAATGTTTATTATTTAAGTGCAGCATTTTACTGATGTAACCAAGTTTTTTTTTCTGTGTGTGAGTAATGCCTGAGTAATAGTAATGCATTTTGTTTACTCCTGATTTTAGTTGTTCATGTTGCAGCTCACATGGTCAACGCCCTAAACTTCTCTCTGTGCTATAGTGAAGACTTTCCGGCCCTCAATGTTGCTCACTATCGGGATGAGGTCAGTGCCACGCTTATACTTTGTCACACAGGTAGATCATTTTAAAGCTAGCTGTTAATCTCATCATGGTGATGACCTAAAAACAACGATTAATTTCTCACTTTATTGTAGGAGGACATTATTATCACTGAATAGTTTCATGTCCTTGTTGCGGAAAGTAATTTGGCCGATGCAATGAGGACAGCTTAATTCAAAATATTTGAACAACTTACCACTTAATGAAATCCTCATTCTATTTTGCAAGCAAATCCTTGGAAAGGAAAACACAGGGCTGAGTTTTTCCTTGTTGTAGAAGCAGTGGGCAGAATGGGCCATAGCCACTCAGGGTGGCACAGTGGTTAGCACTGTCACCTCACGGCGCCAGGAACCCGGGTTCGATTACTGCCTTGGGTGACTGTCTGTGTGGAGTTTGCACGTTCTCCCCCTTGTCTGCATGGATTTCCTCCGGGTACTCCTGTTTCCTCCCAATATCCGAAAATGGTCAGGTTAGGTGGATTGGCCACGCTCAATTGCCCTTCAGTGTCCAAAAATGTGCAGGTTAGGTGGGTTTGTGGGGATAGGACGGCGGGATGGGGGTGTTCTTTCTGAGGGTCGATGCAGAGTAGATGGGCTGAATGTCTTCCTTCTGCACTGTAGGTATTCTATGAATTTTCCTGGGTGAGGCCTGATTAAATATGGGACCTGACTATTTTACTGGAAACCTTTGGTGCTGATGAGGCAGTGGAAATTTAAGTTACATGGCTCAGAGCCCTCTGGAGGAATACTGGAACTTTAGTAAGGAGGTTTTGGCTGAGTCTGATGTCTGGAGAGTTGTTTGTATTGAGTCTATATGAAGGCAAAGGAGAACATTCCTGTTCCCCCATACATTCAAACTGGGGTTTTACTGCTGCTGGCCCAGGGACTACTGCCCCTGCTGGCTACCCTGTTAAGGAAGGGCTAGGAGAGGTTTGGCTTCACTTCTTCTCCAACTTTGTTCCAATTTTCTGTTATTATCTTTCCTGATTAAGGTGGGATCATGGAGAAAAATATAATCCATAGTCTTGCACATCAATAAGAAAAGGCTTTCATGAGGATCCAGTTTTATGTTGCCATCTTGGTACACAAATGTTTTATATGCCAAATCTTCAGATTCCACTGTCTAATGGCAATAATAAATGCTGGTATGGGCTGAGGTTGTCCTGTTCAACAGTGCTTTTAACAAACTCCTTTAAGAATTGGGCAGTAAGAGTGCAATCTGTTTAAACTACTTGGATATTTTGTAACCACTATCAGTGCTCCATGGCAACTGAAAAACTGAAATTGTGCTTTTATTGCATGAGATTCCAGGATTTTTATCATGTTTTGGGGATTTGGTCTGTGACTCCGTACGTTTATAAGGCAGCTGTGTTATGGTAACGGAGAAAAGCAAACAACAGTTTTTATTGCATGAGAATCCAAACCGTATGTTTGTGTTTTGGGAATTACATTCCACTGTGTAATCCGTTTTTAAAAAATAAACCTTCAGTCTTGATTGAGACTTTTCTGTAGATATATTTGCTAAGTACTCAAGGGAGGCCATGCCGCAGCTCCTGTTTTGAGGAACAGAAAATGTGAGCTGTGTCCTAAACGAGGACTGATGTCCAAATTCAGTAAGAGGAAAATGGTCAGGCTTCAAATTTTTATGGAATAACTGTGCCCAGTCAACTTTCCAGTTGTGCTGATTCACTGTCAGTCTCCACATTTTGACCTTCTTTCCCTAAACTCCAAAATTCAGCACAAAAGGGAGGGGGGGTGAACTTCAAAGCCAGTCTTTTCTCCTGGTCTCTATTCAGTGACTTAGTTCCAACATAAGTTAATCCTTTTTTATCCCTTCGATTTTCTGCCTCTTGCCTTCTCTTCTAAATGTACTGAATTGTGCTGGCAAATGTTTGCATCACAGGGCTTTCTTGCAATAAGGAACCAGGTGGGGTTAAGGGTACTTTTATCTACTTCATCTAATTCTGGTTTAGTTTTGTGTGAAAATTGTTTTTTTTTGTGTATGAGTGCAATTCTGTCAATTTAGATATTGTCAAAACGTTTCTTTTTTGAACACCAATATTGGATTTTGGACGCTCCTCAAATTAGTTGGGTTACCCTTTCACATTGTCCTTCCCTTGTCTTTGATAACTGTTGAGGAATTTGGCCACTGCATTATCTCTGGTTTTGTTAACTACTTGACAGATTTTGGTTTTTATTTACCTTTTTTTTCAAATGGAGGTGACAAGAATTGAAAGTTCAAACTCAGCTACTGTTGTGACTGAGTTATGTCTCTCATCCCTTTTACAAAGTCCATTTGAGACAGAAACTAGATCAAAGGATTTACCTATCATAAGGAAATAGAATTCAGTGGTTCTACTATTTAGCAGCCAGCATGGAGTCCCTGCACTGCAGAAGGAGGCCATTTAGCCCATCAAGTCTGCACTGACCCTCTGGAAGAGCACCCTACCCAGGCCCACTCCCCTGCCCTGTTCCCGTAAGCCTATAACCCCACTTAACCTGCACATCTTTAGACACTAAGGGGCAATTTTAGCATGGCCAATCCACCTAATCTGGACATCTTTGGACTGTGGGAGGAAATCGGCGCACCTGGAGGAAACCGACACAGACCCAAGCCACCCAAGGCTGGATTTGAACCCCAATCCTAGCTCTGTGAGGCATCATTGCTTGCCACCGTGCCACCCTATGCATAAACCGTCAAAACCACATGGCTGTTTAACGAAAATCTGCATATCTTTAATCTTTAACTCTTGATGATAGAGTAGTTTGATCTAGGGTTAAAAAAACTGGAGGAAAATTGAGCTTTAAGTATGTTTCATTCACTTTCTGTTTTGCCTGTTGTAAAGCATAGGAAATGAGTCTAGTTGTTTTGCAAAGAAATGCATTGATCATAGATCATAGAATTTACAGTGCAGAAGGAGGCCATTTGGCCCATCAAGTCCGCACAGGCCCTTGGAAAGAGCACCCTACCCAAGGTCCACACCTCCACCCTATCCCCATAACCCAGTAACCCAACCCAACACTAAGGGCAATTTTGGACAATAAGGGCAATTTATCATGGCCAATCCACTTAACCCGCACATCTTTGGACTGTGGGAGGAAACCGGAGCACCCGGAGGAAACCCACGCACACACGGGGAGAATGTGTAGACTCCGCACAGACAGTGACCCAATCCGGGAATCGAACCTGGGATCCTGGAGCTGTGAAGGAATTGTGCTATCCACAATGCTACCGTGCTGCCCAAAATTTTAGAGTACCCAGTTTTTTTTTCCAATTAAGGGGCAATTTAGCATGGCCATCCACCTACCCCTGCACATCTTTTGTGTTATGGGGGTGAAACCCATGCAGACACTGGGAGAATGTGCAAACTCCACACGGACAGTGACCCAGGACCGGTATTTGAACCTGGGTCCTCAGCGCCGCAGGCAGCAATGCTACCACTGTGCCACTTGCTGCCCTTATATGGTTACTGCTTTCTGCAGAAAGATGTTATAAAGCACATAATTGCTGCCAAAATAGACGTGTACGTTACTGTCAATGTCAGTAGCCTTTTAGATGTATTTATCAATCCAGCAAGAATTATTAATGTATTTTCAAGCCTATTCTGAGATACGACTATGCTCAATTTAAAAATTGGTGTGCGTTTTCCCTTCCGAAGGCAAAGTGATCTGAAGTAGGGTAAATGAAGAATGAGGCAATTTAACTTTCAGAATAGTGATTTTACAAGCTCTGACCCTTTTTCCCCAGGATCCCAGGAAGATCCTCTTCACAACGCGTAAGTATATGGATTTTTGCAGAATTTCTTGCTTAGGATAAGTTTATGATATTCTTGGAATGGGAAGTAGTCAGTGCTGAGATCTGATTTTGTGGGAATGACGGTGTCTTCCCTAAAGGTGAAAAAGAAACAAAACTGCTCATGTTGAGCAGGGTCCTTGGCACTAAATTATACTTTGTGTTATCCATAGTGATTTGTCTTGGGATTAAGTTAGTTGTGAGTAAATCATGCCAAACATCTGGTTTAATACTATTGTTACAAAAGTGCACCAAGGTTCATGCAGTCTCTTTACTTTAGAATTCATGTTTTCGTCCTTTGTTTTGAATGATTTCTATGCCTTCTCGAGACAAGACTATTTGTTTGTGAGGAAATTTATGGTCCTGTTACAAGAGCGCCCTATAATTGGATTCATAGAACATAGAACAGTACAGCACAGAACAGGCCCTTCGGCCCTCAATGTTGTGCCGAGCCATGATCACCCTACTCAAACCCACGTATCCACCCTACACCCGTAACCCAACAACCCCCCCCCTTAACCTTACTTTTATTAGGACACTACGGGCAATTTAGCATGGCCAATCCACCTAACCCGCACATCTTTGGACTGTGGGAGGAAACCGGAGCACCCGGAGGAAACCCACGCACACAGGGGGAGGACGTGCAGACTCCACACAGACAGTGACCCAGCCCGGAATCGAACCTGGGACCCTGGAGCTGTGAAGCATTTATGCTAACCACCATGCTACCCTGCTGCCCCATTCCTTCTGACTTGCCACACAATGCCATCTTCAGTTCTTAAAACTGTTTAATTTACAATATTAGTACCCGCTGATCTGCATTTCTGTTGTCAATAATTTGTTATTTTAGTTCCAGGAGTAACTGGATTCTTCATGGTGTTGGTGCTTTTCTTAATGTGTACATCTTCATCTTACTCATTAAGGTAAGACTGTGTACCGGCAACATAATCCCTATGAATTATTATTGGGCAGCGAGTATAGCCATGGTTAGGAAGTGGGTGGTGGGAGAGGGATCGGCGTGGGAGCGGATGGAGGCAGCGTCTTGCAAGAGCACGAGCTTAGGGACATTGTTGACAGCGCCTCTGCTGTTCTCGCCAACCAAGTACTCCATGAGCTGGGTGGTGGTGGCGGCCCTGCGTGTATGGGGACAGTGGCGGCAGCACCTGAGGCTGGAAGGAGTCTTGGTCTGGGCATCAATATGCGGGAATCATAGATTTGCACGGGGGGTGGGAATGGGTGTTGGATGCGGGGTTTCGGGGGTGGCGACGGGCAGTTCGGGGACCAGTTTGTCTTGGGCAGCTTTTCGAGTTTGGAGGAATTGGAGTATGAGCTGCCCAGCAGGAATGGGTTCCGCTACTTACAGGTGCGGGATTATGTGAGGAAGCAGGTTCCGTCCTTTTCCGACCTGCCGCCTTGGGAATGCAGGATAAGGTAGTATCAAAAGCAGGAGTGGGTGAGGCTAAGGTATCTGAGATTTACAAGGAGTTGTTGGACTGGGAGGGAGCCCAGATAGAAAAGGTTAAACAGAAGTGGGAGGAGGAGTTCTGGGGGGGGGGGGAATGAATGCTGGGTTGTGGGAGGGGGCTTTGAGGAAGGTGAATGCATCTTTGTCGTGTGCTAGGCTTAGCCTTACTCAATTCAAGGTAGTGCATTGGGCGCATATTATGGTGGCCAGGAAGAGCAGGTTCTTTGAGGGCGTTGAGGACAAGTGTGGGTGATGCGTGGGGAGACCCACGAACCATGTCCACATGTTTTGGGCATGTCCAAAGCTGACGTGGGTTTGGCAGGGGTTCATGGTTGTTGAAGGTGAAGGTGACCCCGAGTCTGGGGGGGGGGGGGGGGGGGGGGGGGGGGCGGCGCTGTAACAGGGTTAAAATGGGGAAGGCAGGATGGGGCAGTGAGGTTGGGGTGGTTGAGTAGTTTTTTATTTGTTATGAGGTTTTCTGTTTGTTCTTACTCTGGTTTTGGTTGTGTTTAATGTATATACGAAATGCCTTAGTAAAGATATTTAAAAACTAAAAACATTGGGCTGGATTCTCCAGTCGCCGACACCGAAATCAGGTTCGGCGATCGGCCGGAGAATCACAGTTCCCGACCAAATCTGGGGGCGGCACTGCTTTTGCGATGCTCCGCCCCCTCAAAAGTGGCGTACTTGGAAGTACGCAGCGCAACGTATCGACGGTGTCAGGACATCGCCTAAGGCCCACCTCCCGATGCTTTACCCCCGACCAGCCGAGTTCCCAACGGCGTCGGTCGCATGTGGTCTCATCTGTCGGGAACTCTGCGTGGCGGCTGCCGGCTCAGTCCAGCACCGCCACAGTCGGGGAGGGCCGATCTGCTGGCAGGGGGGCTTTATTAGGGGCTGGGAACACTGTGGTGGGGGGGATGGTCCGGGGCGCACGAGCCGGCCAAAGGGGGGGCACTATTTCACAGGCTGGGTCCGCGAGCAGCCTCTGCAATGTAACATGGTGCGGCTGCTGCAGGCCGCCACCGTGCGCGTTCGCCGCCACGGACCCGGCAATTCTCCGGGCAGTATCGGCAGCTAGCCAGCGTGCTAGCCCCCAGCCAAATGGGGAATCAGTGGCCGTTTTACGGCATTTTTTCTTAAAATGGCACTGTACCCACACCAACGTGGGGACATAGCCCCAGAATCGGAGAATCCAGCCTTTAACTCTATGATCAGCTGAGAACGAGTGAAGTCATTCTTAAAACGTGTTTTTCTATTAATGTGTGCTGTTGGCCTATTTGCGTTGCAGGTTTTCAAACTATGATATCTTTTGGTACACACACAACCTCTTCATCGTCTTCTACATTTTACTTTTGCTTCATGTGACTGGGTAAGTGTGTTGAAATAGCCTTTTTCAAAATTTGATCAGCAACCAAAACAATGATGATTCAAACGCCGTCGCACACATTGAAAATTATGATTAATTGAGACTAGATGATGCAATGCATTTCTTGAAATGGCAAGATTTATGCAAATCTAAATGCTGTCTATCTTACAAATGCAAAAGACAGCGCAGGCAGGAAATCTGAAATAAAACAAAGTTTTGGAAGTATTCAGGCCTGGCAGCACCTGGGGTAACAGAATGAATGAGTTAAATGCTCTGTTTTCTGAGATTGGTCTGCTTGCCCCCGCAATCTCAGTTCTTTGAATCAAGTGTTTGGACTGCCTGACAGGAAGGCGACCAATTAGCTGTGCGAAGGAGGGCTCCGCACCAAATCAGGAGTCAAGGCTGGGAAAGCATGTGGCTGAGGGGGTTTGCTGTTAACAGGAAATCATTAATATTCCCTCAATCTTCCTTCATTTCTGATGGAAGGCTCCAAAAAGTAAAAAAATGAGTTTGAGAAAACATGCAGATGCTGCCACCTTTCCACAGTCGAATCTGCTGCTACATTTAGCCATGGCTCTGGTGGCAGGGCTTTACTTTTGCCCTTGTGCCACCTTGCTATAGCTGCCATAAAACATTCCTAGACTGTTCCACGGCTGATGCTGAGAAATGCAGAGGGCAATGAAAAATTGCAGAAGGTCGGGCCATTAATTTGTCTAAAGTCCGAGGATGTGAGGGTTAGGTGGGTTGGCTATGCTAAATTGCCCCTTAGTGTTCAGAGATGCGCAGGTTAGGTTATGGAGATAGAGCGGGGGAGTGGGCCTATATAGTGTGCTCTTTCAGAGGGTCGGTACCGACTTGATCAGTGTGTCTTGTTAATTCGCAATATAAAAATGAAAGGTGGGTGGCAGCCTGACACTGCCAAGGTGCCCAGGTGGCACTGCCAGCTGGAAGGGACACTGCCCGGGTGCCACTGCCAAGGTGCCAGTTTTTGTGCGCTGGCGACTGGGTCAGGTGTGCACTGCGACGGTGTTGGGGAAGGTGTGCGTGTATTGGGGCTTGGGGTATGTCAGGGGGATGAGTGGTCGCTGTGATCGGAACGCCACACTGAAGAGTTCCAGCGAGCGGAGCTCCTCAGTGTCCAAAACGAGGCTATGTGCGGCCTTGTCCGCGCCTTCCCCTCTGAGGCCCCTTATCTAACGAAAGGGGCATTTTATAGCCCTGGGGACCTGTCAAATGTGAGTAGTGAGTGCGTTACTGACGACCCATCCCTCCCACTGACCACACATCCATTCTCCCGTCCATCCGGGGTGGCACACTCTCCTGACGAGGAGAACACCTTGGAGGACAGCTCCGAGGATGCCACCAGTTGCGGCACAGCTGTCATCCCCACCCCTCATCAGCGCAGATACTCACACCTCGGTGGGGCATGTTAGTAGACAGGCTTCTGGAGCAGGAACTGCCAGGCGAGACAGCAGTCAGAGGTCTGCTGGATCCCAGGACCCGGCTGGGCTCCCAGCCTGTTTCTGACCAATAGGGAACAACCTGGGCATTCAGAGGGAGATGTCAGTGTCACTCCTGCAGATCCATAGCCAATTGGAGGCTAGGGGCGCAGGAGATGGCACCGGAAATGCGCGGCACCGAAGCCAACACTGCCAGGGTGGCGACCCGAGTGGAGAGCCTGGTACACGACATCGGCACCCTGAGTGAAGGTGTCCAGGCATCGCGTAGTCAGTGACGGCCATGGTTGAGAGTCTCGGCAGATTGTCCGACTTGCTGGGGGATGTCACCCAGTACAACCTTGATGAGGTTCTGCAGGACATGTCCCGCTCTCAGATGGGCATGCCCGAAGCGCTGCGGAACTTGTCCCAGTCGCAGCTGGGCATTGCCGAGGCACTGCAGAGCATGGTCCAGTCACTGAGGAGCATCGCCGAGGGCGTGGATTTGATTGTGCAGACCATGGGGAACCGCCAGGGCTGACAGAGCCAGACTCCGCCATCGGGAGTGGGGTTTGGGCAGCACATTAAACACCTTTTCGCACAACCCATTATGATGCCTCTGTCACTTTCTACCTCAATGCGGACTGACTCCCAGATCCTTTTCCCATCTCTCCAGGCATCCCCCAACCCACCACCCCCTCCCCGAGCCGCTCACCCATCCTCCGTCTGTGGGCATGTCCCTGGAGCTGTGTCCCATCCTCTGGACATTCGGATGTTGGCTGCTGCGTGTGTGGTGTTGCCTCGCGAAGTGTTCAAGCACAGTGTCCAGGCGTCAGGGTGTGATTGGGATGCTAGGCAATCACTCCCACTTGCTCGATGGCCCACCCATGGGAATCCACTTGTGTTGTGTGAAGTGCTCACTTAACCAAGATTGACTATTGCCTATTAACGATGGCCTTTAGCCACGCGGCCAGAGGCCTTAGCAGTTGGAGGGGGTTATGGGCGGTCGTTGGGGTTGCCCCTGGAATGGGTATACACGATCCAGGTGTTGGCATGGTGGTGCCGCGAACAGTAGTCCCCAGTTTGCCCCTCCAGCACCTCCCACACTCCCCCATGGTGGCCCACCCCTGCGGAGAGTCCCCCATCCCCAGCCGAGGGACCCCAACGCCAATGAGCACTGGGGTGGTAAGCCCAGCATGCCCAAGCTCTTTGCCTGTGAGCAAAGGTGGCTCCTCATCCTCGGCTCCTCACAGAAGCCCTTCCTCCAGGTTCACAGTATTAATCGGTGCCAGCGTGAGAACTTGCTGGGGAGGCTGCTGAATGGCAGGAGGCCATTGGATATGGGGTGGCTCTCGTTATTTGTATGGAAAGTGGGCTGAAGTGGTGATAATTGGTTTCTCGCCACAAAGCAGCGAGATTCCGATTTCACCTATGAGAGCGGGGGCAGGCTGGTTGCATCGCAAGCTGTTTGCTGCCTGACGCAGATCTCGTTTTTGGCCTCTCCCGCTATTCACCGGCTTCGTGACGGCTGAGCAAGACTGTCATGAGGCTGGAGAATCGAGCCCAGAAAATCTGAACTGTGACCAAGGGGATTAATGAATTTAACAAGCTTCAGCCATGTAACCACCCAACCAGGACATAACACCTGGTAAGCTTTGCCCTGCTTGTCCCGCCAGAACTACTCTATCCATTGAAGAAGTGAGAATAACTTCTCTTCAAATTCCAGTTGTCAGTTTGACTAACTGGATAATTAGGCAATCGACCACAGCCTGGGGTACTGTGGACCTGTACCGTTCACTTTATTGGATTATCACAAAGTTTTCTTTGTTCTGTTTTTCTTTCACTAATGTACCATCTCGGAGTAACCTCTACGAAGAAGATCCTGGGCTGGATTCTCCGCCCCGCCACATTTCTGTTTCAGCACGCTGGTAGGATGCTCCGTTACGCCAGCTGTCAATGGGGTTTCCCATTGTGGGGCAGCCCCACCCCGTCGGCAAATCACCGGGCTGCCGGCAAAACGGACGATCCCGCCGATGGAGAATCCAGCCTCCTGTTTACCACTTGCTGTCACAAACTGAAAAGCCCCTCCTGGTGATTAGGTTACAAGAACATGGCTGAACACTCAGAAGGTAGATGCAGAATATCATTCTTGAAATAGTCTGGAGCTCTCCATCGCTGCAATTGTTGTCTCTTTTATTTTTTATTTTTCAAATGAATTTAGAGTACCCAATTCATATTTTTCAATTTAGAGGCAATTTAGCATGGCCAATCCACCTAACCTGCACATCTTTGGGTATTGGGGGCGAAACTCACGCAAACACAGGGCGAATGTGCAAACTCCACGCGGACAATGACCCAGAGCCGGGATCGAACCTGGGGCCTTGGCGCCGTGAGACTGCAGTGCTAACCACTGCACCACCGCGCTGCCCCTTTATTTTAGTTTGTTGCCACAAATTCATCTTACAACCTAAACCTCAGTAGTCAGTGCAGGTCAAAATACTGCGTTCACAGTCAAATTGACATCCAGCAGGACTCAGGTACTGAAATTGATCAGCACCTATGACAGAAATACTTTATAACTTGAAATCAATACTGTTGAGATTGCCTCCTGAAAAATGATGATCCATAATACAGCACAACCGGAAACCTAGGGCTAGATTTCAACATTCAAAAATGGAAGGGTTGGGGTCAGGATGTTACAGTTATAAGGATAGTTTGGTAGTAGGGTGGCATGGTGACGCAGTGGTTAGCACTGCTGCCTCACGGCGCCGAGGACCCGGGTTTTATCCCGGCCCTGGGTCACTGTCCGTGTGGAGTTTGCACATTCTCCCCATGTCTCCCCATCCCCACAACCCAAAGATGTGCTGGGTAGGTGAATTGGCCACGCTGAATTGCCCCTTCATTGTTTTTTTTAAAAAGGCACCCTGTTAAAAAAAGTACAGCTAGGTAGAATATAAATATTAGGTAACGGTTGCACACAATTAGGACATCATACTCTATAATTGAATAAATGGTTACAGGCAGAAAAATGCTCGACAACTATTTTACCCAGAAACCTTTTTACACAGGGGACAGCTTTGAATTAAAAGCAGATTAACATTAACATTCCTGGAACTCTTAAAAGAAGGCTGTCTTTTTTTGGAAACAGGTACTGATCAGGACAATCCTTTACCATTGCAAATGCTTTATTCATTACCAAAGGAATTTAAATGAAAGTGGTAATATACCTCAATGGTAATTCAGTCTGGGGCTTGGCCTTGTTACCCATGAGGAAGGAATTTTTATAATTTAGCTGAGCATCTCATGAAAGACTAGTGGGTCTCTAAAAGTTGGAATTGAACATTATCAAAGACCTTTTACAAAAGAAAGACAGATGCTATGAGAAAACGTCACTTAACTGACCTAAAGAAGAAACTTCCAAAAATTACTTTTTCTTTGTTCAGAGTTTACAAATCACTTTTATGAAAATATGGAAGCAAGCTAAATTAATTAGGATCGTTGTTAGAACATTTTACAAATGTTTATTGATCAGAGAAACACGCTCAATGTTCACATCATCAGGCAATCTGCGACAACTAAATAATCATCAAGAAAAGCGGTATAATCAAAAGGGAAAGAGGAGCTTAAACAGCGAGGTAGCTCCCGTAGCTGCTGGGGTGATGTAGTTTAGTTCAGTGGGGTATGAGGCCAGGACCTCCACTCCTCCTGACCCACGCCCCGCATCCCAGCTGCATGCTTTCCTGCGCCGGCTTGCCATAGGCCACCAGCAGGATCTTCTGGTCCCGTTGATGTCTCCAGTGTTTTGTGTGCCTGCCCCATCCCGCTGCCAGGGAACCTGCCAGGGGGGTGGAGTCACCTTTGGCAGGACCGGTAGCACCACAGCTAACTGAGCTGGCTGAGTCCTAAATGACATAATTGCTAGACTGGGTCTGCAACAAGTGGTGAGGCAACCAGCAAGAGAGAAAAACATCCTCGACCTCATCCTGACCAACCTGTCTGTTGTAGGTGCATCTGTCTATGACAATATCAGTAGCCATGACCACTGTACAGTCCTTCTGGAGACAAAGTCTCATCTTCATGTTGAGGATACCGTCCATCATGTTGTGTGGCACTACTATCTTGCTAAGTGGCATAGATTCAGAACAGATCTAGCATCTCAAGACTGACATCCATGAGGCATTGTGGGCCATCAGCAGAATTGTACTCAACTACAATCTGTAACCTCATGGCCTGGCATCTACACCACTCTACCATTACCATCAAGCCGGGGGGTTACACCTGGCTCAATGAAGAGTGCAGGAGGACATGCCGGGAATAGCATCAGACATACCGGAAAATGAGATGTCAACCTAGTGAAGCTACAACACAGGACTATTTGTGTGCCAAACACATAAGCAGCAAGTAATAGACAGAGTTAAGCAATCCCACACTCAACGGATCAGATCTAAGCTCTGCAGTTCTGCCACATCCAGTCGCAAACAGTAGTCAACAATTAAACAACACACTGGAGGAGGAGGCTCCACAAATATCCCCATCCTCAATGATGAAGCAGCCCAGCAAAGCTGTGCAAAAGACAAGGCTGAAGTATTCACAATAATCTTCAGCTAGTCTCCAACAAAGGTCCCTAGCTTCACAGATGTCAGTCTTCAACCAATTCATTTCACCCTATGTGATATAAAGAAATGGCTGAAGGCACTGGGTACTGCAAAATTATGGCCCAGACAATTTCTGGCAATAGTACTGAAGATTTATGCCCCAGAACTTGCTGCAACCCTGAGCCAAGCTGTTCCAGTACAGCTATCACACTGCCAATTACCCGGCAATGTTTAGCACACTGGGCTAAATCGCTGGCTTTGAAAGCAGGCCAGCAGCACGGTTCGATTCCCGAAACAGCCTACCCCAACAGGCGCCGGAATGTGGTGACTAGGGGCTTTTCACAGTAACTTCATTGAAGTCTACTCGTGACAATAAGCGATTTTCATTTTCATTTCATACCATGTGGAAAATTGCCCAGGTGTGTCCTGTACACAAAAAGCAGGACAAATCAAACTCGGCCATTTACCACCCTATCAGTCTACTTTCAATCATCATCGTGATGGAGGGTGGGGGTGTTTAACAACAGTGCTATCAAGCGGTACTTACTGATGCTCAGTTTCGGTTATGCCAGGTCACTCAGCTCCTGACCTCATTACAGCCTTAGTTCAAGCATCGATAAAAGAGCTGAACTCCAGAGGTGAGGTGAGTGTGACTGCCTTTGACATCAAGGCAGCATTTGATCAAGTATGGCATCAAGGAACCCTAGCAAAACTGGAATCAATGGGAATCAAAGGAAGATGATTATGGTGGTTGGAGGTCAGTCATCTCAGTCATGGGACATCACTGCAGGAGCTCCTCAGAATAGTGTTGTAGGCCCAACCACTTTCAGCTACTTCATCAATGACCTTCCTTCCAACGTAAAGTTTGATGTGGGAATGTTCGTTGACAATTTCACAATGTTTGGCACCATTCGCGACTCCTTAGACACTGAAGCTGTCCACATGCAAATACAGCAAGAGCTGGACAATATCCAGGCTTGGGTTGAAAAGTGACAAGTGACATTCACGTCACACAAGTGCCAGGCAATGTCTATCTTCAACAAGAGAGAATCAAACCATCACCCCTTGGCATTCAATGGCATTACCATCATTCAATTCCCCACTATCAACATCCTGGAGGCTACCATTGATCACAAATTGAACTGGACTAGCCATTTAAATAATGTGGCTACAAGAGCAGGTCAGAAGCTAGGACTTCTGCTGCGAGTAACTCACCTCCTGACTCCCTAAAACCTGTCTCCAGCCTTCAAAGTGCAAGTCAGGAATGTGATGGAATACTCCCCACTTGCCTGGATGAGTGCAGCTCGATCAACACTTAAGAAGGTTGACAAAGCAGTCCACTTGATTGGCACCACTTCCACAAACATTCACTCAACCGTCAACGCACAGTAGCAGCTGTGTGTACCATCTACAAGATGCACTGCAGGAACTCACCAATGCACCTTAGGCATCACCTCCCATCTAGAAGAACAAGAGCAGTAGACACATGGGACCACCACCACCTGGAAGTTCCCCTCCAAGTCACTCACCATCCTGATTTGGAAACATATTACCACTCCTTCACTGTGGCTGTGTCAAAATCCTGGAACTCACTCCCTAATATCACAGTGGGTGTACCTACACCACATGGACTGCAGCAGTTCATGAAGGCAGCCCACGGTCACTTTCTGAAGGGCAACTAGTATTGCTGGCCTAGCCAGCAAAGCCCACATCCCGTAAAAAAAATGAATAAATAAACAAAAAGATCCTGCTAGCAGGAAGGACGGAATCAGCTTTGTATACAGGAAATTAGAAGTGTTAGGGGAAACCTTAAACCAATGCTGCTCAAGCTGTCAGAGAGTTAGATACTTTAAACTGTTTTGTGTCCTGTTATTCAGACAGTTACAACTACTCAGGAGTTTACGGTAATACTTTGCTTTAAATATTTGATGGCTATCGTAAAAGATTTTAGTCTGTGATTCTATATTAGAACTAAAAATATGTTTTACATATTTCTAGTTTAACATTGCAATGTACTTATGCGTTATTAACGTGTATTGCATGTTAGGGGCTGGTTTAGCACAGGGCTAAATAGCTGGCTTTTACAGCAGCCCAAGGCAGGCCAGCAGCGCGGGTTCAATTCCCGTACCCGCCTCCCCCAACAGGCGCCGGAATGTGGCGACTAGGGGCTTTTCACAGTAACTTCATTTGAAGCCTACCTGTGACAATAAGCGATTTTCATTTCATTTCATGTTAAATGGCTATTTAATAAACTTGTGAATAAGTTAATAAAATATAATGCTTCACCTACTTTTCTGGAAACAATTTTAGAAACCCCCTCTCTATATTCTCGTAAAGTGGGGAGATACAACATTTGAAGAGAGACCCCCAGACCTCTATAATATATGGGTAATTATAACTTAGCTGATCATTACTGATCATTATTTCAAGGACTACCTGGTCGAAGGTGATGTCCCTTGATGATTATCTTCCTTGGTCAGGGAAAGAGCGGTTCACTTGCTCAGAACCAAAACAATTGCCTGAGGGGAGTGGCTATTTTGAACTCTGAAGAGGCTGATTATTGGGGGATCCTGATGCAGTATAGCCTCCAAAAGGGGCTAGGGTCCTAATTCATTTCAAAGACACAAGTTAAAATACAAAAAAATCTGAAACATGATCATATTCCATCTCCAAACCATTCACTTCCAGATGTAAGGGAGGTGGGACAAGGGGTGAGCAACCAAGGATGAAAGAATCATCGAATCATAGATTTTACAGTGCAGAAGGAGGCCATCTGGCCCATCGAGTCTGCACTGGCCCTTACAAAGAGCACTCGACTGAAGCCCACGTAGCTACCCTATCCCCATTACCCAGCAATCCCCACTTAACATTTTTTGGACACTAAGGGGCAATCTGGCATGGCCAACCCACCTAACCGGTATATCTTTGGACTGTGGGAGGAAACCGGAGCACCCGGAGGTAGCCCATGCAGACATGGGGAGAACGAGCAGACTCCGCACAGTGATCCAGCCGGGAATCGAACCTGGGACCCTGCTAACAACTGTGCTACCGTGCCATAATAATAATAATTCTTCCGGCACTGCTGACCAATCAGACGGTGTTGCCCACGGTGCTGTGGGCCTGTGCCCTGGCCCGGTGAACAGCGACGGTAGGCAGCCTCCTTCCCACCTAGGGTTCAGGGCTGACCACCTCTCCTCCACGGCGTCCAGCAGCGTCTCCAATTGAGCCGTGGCAAATCTTGGTGCCACTCTCCTTGCTGCCATTTTGTTGGCTGGGATGGTGTGTGTGCGGAGTGAAGTGTGCATATGTGGCTGCAGTTTATCAGCCTCCTGTGTGTAAATCCTGGACCTGGTGAATGCCACACTGTTTCACATTGGAATCAATTGTGTTCCACGTGGCCCCGGGGTAGCCCCTTAATGGTCATTGAATTGGTCCAGGTGCGACTCTGTACCCGAACAGGCGGCGGAATGTGGCGACTAGGAGCCTTTCACAGTAACTTCAATGCAGTGTTAATGTAAACCTACTTGTGACAATGAAGATTATTATTATTATAAGTCAGTTTTGCTGCGATAGAACTCCACTAATCCTGCCCCAGCGTCAACACTTAGTCTCAGGAACGGAATATCCAGCAGGTTATCTTTGTGGCATCTCTCTCTGACTGCAAAGTAACATTCACTATCTCAGTCAAAAAGCAAAGACTAAAGTTTGATTTTTAGGGCAATGTAAGAACACTCCGATTATCCAGAGTGATCCAAGGTTGCCAAAGGGAAGATCAATTAGGATTTTGACAATCTCTGCTGGAATTAGTTATGTTTGGACAATGGGCAGGATTACATTGGCTGTTTGCCTCACAACTGATTTGCTTTCCCTCAACACCCTTTGGGTTCTTGTGTGAAGAATTGTCATGTGGGCAAGGCATCAGGCACAACCAGTATCTGTGGAATTGAGTTGCAGCCAATACCTTTGAATGGAAAAAGCATCAAGTTAAAGAAAGGAAACATAATATCAAGTCTCACACATAGCTAATAGTCAATATTCTACAGGCTAAAAGCTGCGTAAATATTATCATTTTCAATCGGGGAATAATTATCCAGAAGGGAGGAAGAAAAGTAAAGACAGAAAAATATCCCCTACTTTCTTGGGATGGAGAAAATAATTACCACCAGTTCTCTATTCTTTTAAAGTCCCATTAACATTTGTACTTTTCAACTGAGAGATATGGGTCTCTTTTAAATGCATTTATTATATGGGAGCCAAGAAAGCCATGTGGGCGTCTGGGCTTGGGGATGGGTTGTTGGGGGGGGGGGGGGGGGGGGGGCGGTAAGGGGGACTATATTTTGCTAAAGTAAACAAATCTTGGCTCACTTTTCTTGTTTTCTTTAACATTTGATCTTTGCATTTCCTTGAGGCAATCCCTACAGCCACTACATTGACCTCTCTGCAGACATACTGTGGAGTTTTTTTGGAAGATTCTATAACTATGCATTTTTTCAATGTGGCAGTGAATGTCTCACTGGGAATTTGCATTTCTACACTTGGCAGAGAACATCTGGGCAGTGCTTCAATGGAAGCATTGGTATGTTTGACAAATGCAGTTATCTCTCTGTAGACATTGGCTGAATGGACATGTATCTCATTGAAGGCAGAGTGCGGATCGGGTGTGATGCATCTGGCAATTGTATGTCAATAGTGCAAGTATTCTAAAGAGAAGTAAGAACTGCCAAGATCTTTAGTTGATGATATCATTGATGGAAAAGCTTTAACTTTGTGTAAACATGACTTCTGTATGAAACCATTGAAGTGGCAGTGACTCATAGTAAGAAGAGAGGCACAATAGCTTTATACTTCATAATGCAAATATTGATCTCCCAATATAAATAGTGTGAGACTTTTTGCATTTTCTAACAATGAAGTGGACTTGTGCTCAGATAAAATATGCATCTCTGTTTGGAATATTGCAGTCTAGTATAGGAATAGATTTGATGGGCTGAATGGTCTCCTTCTGCACTGTAAAGTTTATGATTCTATAAATAAATTGGAACTCCTGAAGTACTCGGTGTGCTTTTTAAAAATGAGTGAGGATTAAATGGGAAGTCATTTGTATGAGTTCAGAAATATTTGAAACTTTTGGATAAAATGCAAGGTACTCTACATGTTTGGAAAATCCTTTGTACTAATTGCTTATCTTCCAGAGGCATGTTGAAATATCAGGCAAATTTGGATCAACACCCGCCTGGCTGCATTGACCCGAATAAAACATTAGTCAATGATTTCCCTGCACCAGAGTATCCTGCAGAGCCATTTCCAGAAGGCTATGCTGAGCAAGAACCTGGGATGGAGAACAACTCTCAGAGATTCTGCACTGAAGCCCCCAAATTTCAGTCTAATTTACAAGAGGTATGTAAAATTTGGGTGCTCTGATTGGGACATTTGATTTTGCCTTTATTTTTGAGAGTAACTATTGCTCCCTTTAATTTTTCTTGTGTGTGGCCTGTTTGTTGCATTCAGCAGGCCGTTCTGTGTTGCTGTGTGATTGCGTGACCATACAGCTATAGAGGATACATTGGTAGCAATACATCAAAAATGGCTTGGTTGTTGGATTGCAATAATTTATTGAATGTTCAGACCATAATATTTAGAAAATTTTTTTTTGAAGAGTCAAACATGGGACTGTTACCCACTTGGTTTTATTTTAGGTCTTTATTTTTGATAGCTATATAAGACCATAAGACATAGGAGTGGAAGTAAGGCCATTCGGCCCATTGAGTCCACTCCGCCATTCAATCATGGCTGATGGGCATTTCAACTCCACCTACCAGCATTCTCCCCGTAGCCCTTAATTCCTCGCGACATCAAGAATTTATCTATCTCTGCCTTGAAGCCATTTAGCGTCCCGGCCTCCACTGCACTCCGCGGCAATGAATTCCACAGGCCCACCACTCTCTGGCTGAAGAAATGTCTCCGCATTTCTGTTCTGAATTTACCCCCTCTAATTCTAAGGCTGTGCCCACGGGTCCTCGTCTCCTCGCCTAACGGAAACAGTTTCTTTGCGTCCACCCTTTCTAAGCCATGTATTATCTTGTAAGTTTCTATTAGATCTCCCCTTAACCTTCTAAACTCCAATGAATACAATCCCAGGATCCTCAGCCGTTCATCATATGTTAGACCCGCCATTCCAGGGATCATCCGTGTGAATCTCCGCTGGACACGCTCCAGTGCCAGTATGTCCTTCCTGAGATGTGGGGCCCAAAACTGGACACAGTACTCCAAATGGGGCCTAACCAGAGCCTTATAAAGGCTCAGTAGCACATCGCTGCTTTTATATTCCAACCCTCTTGAGATAAATGACAACATTGCATTCGCTTTCTTAATCACAGATTCAACCTGCATGTTTACCTTTAGGGAATCCTCGACTAGCACTCCCAGATCCTTTTGTACTTTGGCATTATGAATTTTCTCACCGTTTAGAAAGTAGTCTATGCTTGGATTCTTTTTTCCAAAGTGCAAGACCTCACATTTTCTCACGTTGAATTGCATCAGCCATTTCCTGCACCACTCTCCCAAACTGTCTAGATCCTTCTGCAGCCTCCCCACTTCCTCAGCACTACCTGCCTGACCACCTAACTTCGTATCATCAATACTTGCCCACTCATATGGGCAAGTATTGACAATTATAATACAGCCATTCAATGTTCCATGCTCTGCACAACATTTTAATTTGGGACAAGCAGTGAGTTAAATTATCTATTATGCAGCTTCAACCATTTCAGTTAGGGACTTAACTTAGGGACTAATGAAAGGCTTTCCTGAATATGTAAAGCTGAAATCTTCCGACTTAATTGTAGCCCAAATGTGGTTGTCAGCCAGCAGGTTCTGGTTGTGAATTTTCCCCACCCACGAGTAAGGGCAATGCCAGAGATAAACATTGCATTCCTCTTACATTGACTCAACAGCCACCTTAATTCAGCTGGATTGTCATGTTATTCACCCTGGGGTAACACGGACTGCAACATGATGCAGATAAATGATAAAGCATACGCCAAACGTAGGCGTTGGTTCAATAAGATTTATTGAACTGCAGTAACGAAGCACACAGCTGCCTGTGGGTTGACTCTCTACTACTCTAAGTAAACTAACTCTAACTATCGAGACCAGGCTAGCTCTGATCCACGTGTAGAAGGTGTTGAATGATTTGTACACCCTGGCTGTCACTACAGTTGTCACCAGTCGAAAGAGGCGGAGTGCTGATGCCTCTTGTGTTTTATAGTTACACCCCTCTGGTGTTCTGTCTGGTGATTGATTGTGTTCTGTTCTGAACGTTGATTGGCTCACCTGAGTGTCTGTCATTGCCTGCTTTTACCTTATGATTTGTATGGGTGCATATTATGACATCCCCCTTTTTAAGAAAAAAATTGTCGGTTGCTTATAGCATATACAACATATTTACAGAAGTAACTATTTACAATAATTGGTGAGTGAATGCATATGTACATGTAAGGTGTCTAGCGTGCATAAACATAACAATATCTATATACAAAGGAACTATTTATAAGTCTAGTTGTTGGGGCTGTCGTCGGATTCTTGTGGACCACCTGAGAGGTGGAGGTGGGGATGATAGTGTCTTGACAGGCTGGCATACAGCCAGACTGGTGGCCTCGTGGAGCGAGGTGTCCGGATAAGGCTTAACGACATCTGGGAACGTGAGATCCGATGGTGGGCAGGCAAGTTTGCGTCGTGCCCTTCCGCTGCACCTAATAATGGATCCATCAGCCATGCAAACCACAAACAACCTGGGAGCAGCCTGTCGAACAATGACAGCTGGAGCTGACCAGCCTCCACCAGGTAACTTGATGTGAACAGCGTCCTTCGGAGAGAGCACTGGCAGATCAGTAACATGAGCATCCTATGTCAGCTTTTGCCGGATTCTGATTTGCTGCATCTTTTGCAGCACTGGAAGGTAATCCAGGTCAGGTAAATGAATGGCCGGAACAGTCGTCCGCAGGTTACGATTCATAAGGAGCTGTTCCGGAGACAGACCGTTGGACAGAGGGGTTGCCCTGTACGCCAGAAGAGCAAGGTTAAAGTCTGAAGCTGGGTCCGTAGCCTTGCAGAGCATTTGCTTCACGATATGGACCCCTTTTCCGACCTTCCCATTAGATTGCAGGTAATGAGGGCTCGAGGTGATGTGCTGGAACTGGTATTGCTTTGCGAAGTTGGACCATTCTTGACTATAGGAACGGGGACCGTTGACGCTCAGAACAGTGAGCGGGATACCATGCCTGGCAAATGCCTCCTTGCAGGCCTTTATGTCCTGGATGTTAGGTCGAACAGTTTCACTACCTCGGGGTAACTGGAGAAGTAATCAGTCATAAGAGGTCAACTCCTACCTTAGACCACGGAGAGGTCACAATCTCGTGCTGCTGGAGCGTTTCTTTGAGCTGAGCAGGCTGGAAGCGCTGGCAGGTCGCGCAATTGAGGACGACGTTTGATATATCCTCATTGATGTCGGGCCAATAGACAGCCTGCCGGGCCCTGTGCCTGCACTTCGCAATACCGAGGTGTCCCTCGTGGATCTGCGTGAGCACCAAGCTCTGGAGGCTGCGAGGAATGACGATGCCATCCAATGAACCCCTCGACAACTGTTAGGTCATCCTTTACATTATAGTATTGGGGGCATTGCCCTTTCTGCCAGCCATTCGTGAGATGATGTATGACCAGCTACAGAAGAGGGTCCTTGGCGGTCTCTTCTTGAATGATGGCGATATCGGGAGGGTGCTGGCACACAGTTGCACCAGTGCTTCAATGTCGTGTATGAAGTCTACCTGCTCACAGGGCGAGGTGATGGCACGCGACAGAGCATCCGCGATGATTAGCTCCTTTCCAGGTGTGTAAAACAGTTCGAAATCATACCTGCGGAGTCTAAGAAGAATGCGCTGGCGTCTGGGCGTCATGTCATTTAAGTCCTTGTGTATAATGTGCACTAAGGGTCTGTGGTCCGTCTCTACTGTAAAAGTTGGGAGACCATAGACATAATCGTGGAATTTCACAATGCCAGTGAGAAGGCCCAGGCATTCTTTCTCTATCTGAGCATAGCGTTGCTCAATGGGGGTCATGGCCCTTGACGCATAGGCCACTGGAGCTCAGGACGAGGTGTCATCCTTCTGGAGGAGCGCCACCCCAAAGCCGTCCTGGCTGGCGTCTGTGGAGATTTTAGTCTCCCTCGCTGGGTCAAAAAAAAACTAGAACAGGAGCGGTGGTTAGCTTCGCTTTCAACTCAAGCCACTCTGCTTGATGTGCGGGTAGCCACTGGAAAGTGGTGGACTTCTTCACCAGATGCCTGAGAGCCGTGGTGTGTGAGGCGAGGTTGGGAATGAACTTCCCTAAAACAATTACCATACCCAGGAAGCAGACGACCGCTTTTTTGTCCTCTAGGGTCTTCATTGTGTTGATGGCCTTGACTTTGTCCGAGTCCGGTTGCACGCCCTGCTGGGATATCTGATCATCCATAAATTTAATTGACGACATGCCAAAGGAGCGTTTGGTTTTGTTTAACTTATGCCGTTGGCATGTATACGTCTGAAGACTTGTGCAGACGAGAAATATGTTCCTCCGGGGTCGTGAAGCAGATGATGGCATCATCAACATAAACCCGCACACCCTCAATGCCCTCTATCATTTGTTCCATTATTCGATGAAAGATTTCAGAGGCTGAAACAATACCAAACGGCATGCGGTTGTAGCAATACCTTCCAAAAGGTGTATTAAATGTGCACAGCTTTCTGCTGAACTCATCCACTTGTCTCTGCCAGAAGCCACGCGATGCATCCAGCTTTGTAAAGAATTTGGCATGTGACATCTCACTTGTCAGCTCCTCCTGCTTCGGGATCGGGTAGTGTTCCCACATAATGTTATGGTTCAGATCCTTGGGATTGATACAAATGCGCAGTTCTCCAGAGGGCTTCTTGACACAGACCATCGAGCTGACCCAGTCAGTTGGTTCCGTCACCTTGGATATTATACCCTGATCTTGGAGCTCCTGCAGCTGCACCTTTAGACGGTCCTTTAGAGGCGCTGGCACCCGGCGTGGCGCATGGATTACAGGTATGGCATCAGGCCTGAGCAAAATTTTATAGTGGTAGGGCAGCGTGCCCATCCCACTGAACACATCTGGGTATTGCAATAGTAGCTATTCAATGTCAGCCTGAAGAGTGATGTTAGCAGAGGACATGGCACTGGACGAGATGGAGTAGCTTGCATGCATGGGCACCAAGCAGAGAAGCCTTGCGGGGCTTGACGATCTCAAACCACAAAGTGGCCTTGATGGCCTTGTTAGACACATGCAGGTGACAGGACCCTAACGCAGTGATGGCATTGCCATTGTAGTCAAGCAGCTGGCAGTCCGGCGGAAGAATTGTTGACTGCCTTTAGATACGAGCAAGATCTGCTTGGGAGATTAGATTGGCCGAAGCACCGGTGTCCAGCTTGAACCGGATGCTACAATGGTTAACTTGTACTGTTGCACGCCACTCGTCCGCAGAATCCATATTGAGGATGGGTGTATGTGTTGCTGAATGCGAGTAGGCCTTGTCATGCACGGTGATGATGCCCACTCGATATGGGGACTCCGGGCAGTCGTCTTCTGGATCCGTGGCGGGATCAGGTTCCAAATCCAGCAGCCCTTGCTGCACACTTCGAATGCGTCTATGTTGGAACTGGGATTGCTGGCCCCCTATTGGAGTTGCAGACCTGCACAAGGCCGCATAATAGCCAGGAGTCTTGCAGTTGAGACATCGCCTGCCTCTTGCAGGGCATTGCCGCTTTAAATGGGCAGTGCCACAGTTGGGGCCCATCATCACGTTGACGTCGTGACGCAGTACGGTCAGCCGCCGCTCGCACCTGCGCTGTGTGGTCTTCGGCCGCTTCGTTCTCCCGACCGTGGTGCGCATGCCTGGTACCCCTGGAAAAGCGAGCGAAATGGCCGCATTTGTCGATGCTCATGCGCCGCATTCGGGCGATGGCCTGTACACTCTCAGCCTCGTGGGAATCAAGTTGGTCCTGCTCTGCCGACTTAAGGCGGGAATAACGACTTTTCGCCTGTTCATGGACTTTGCACGTCTCGATGGCTACTGGCAGGGTCATATTTTTTATTTTTAGGAGCTGCTCCTACAGGGTGTCGGATTGGACGGCAAACACGGTCTGATTCCTGATGTGGGAATCAACGGTGTCACCGTAGTTGCAGGATTGCGGTAGAATGCACAGATGAGTGAGAAAAGACTGAAAATGCTCATCCTTACCTTGAAGACGCTGCTGGAAGACATAACGCTGGAAGCTTTCATTGGTTTCGACTTCACTTGGTCTTGTCCTCACCGTCGGCAAAAGTGAGCAAATTGAAGATTTGGATGGCCTGGTCCCCCGCAGTCGATAGGAGCAGCGCAGTTTTTCGGGCAACGGATGCACTTTCGAGGGCCGAGGCCTCAATGTACAGACTGAATTTCTGGTTGAAAACCCACCAGTTGGCGCCAAGATCTCCGGAGATCCGGAGCTGTAGAGGTGCCTGGATCTTTTCCATGCCGCTGGAAGGCAGTTGCTGGTCGTCGGTGAATTTCCAAAGGTAAATTACTTAGAAGCAGTAGCCACTCCTGGTATCATGTCGTGTTATTCACCCTGGAGTAACATGGACTACAACACGATGCAGATAAACAATAAAGCATACACCAAACGTGGTTGTTGGTTCAATAAGATTTATTGAACTGCAGTAACGAAGCACACAGCTGCCTGTGGGTTGATTCTCTACTACTCTAAGTAAACTAACTCTAACTATCTAGACCAGGCTAGCTCTGATCGACGTGTAGAAAGTGTTGAATGATTTGTACACCCTGACTGTCACTACAGTTGTCACCAGTGGAAAAAGAGGCGGAGTGCTGATGCCTCGTGTGTTTTATAGTTGGAAGCCCCCCTCTGTTGTTCTGTCTGGTGATTGGTTGTGTTCTGTTCTGTATGTTGATTGGCTCACCTGGGTGTCTGTCACTGCCTGCTTTTACCTCATGATGTGCATGGGTGCATTTTATGACAGGGTGGTCGGTAAATCCCGCCAATGTTTCTCTTATTCCAAGGAGATGGACCATGGGCGTGTCTCCTGTTAAAATCTATCAGCCTGCAGTCTGCACGTATTTACAATTGGCAGACTCCAGTTTATTGCACTAACTAAAGGCTTTCCTGATTATGTAAAGCTGAAATCTTCTGAGTTAATTGTAGCCAAATGTGGCTGTCAGCCAGCAGGTTCTGGCTGAGAATTTTTCCCAGCCATGAGTCAGGGCAATGCCAGTGATAAACATTGCATTCCTCTTACATTGACTCAACAGCCACCTTAATTCAGCTGGATAACACAGCAGCCAACTCTTCCATCCATGTTTTGGCAATGGAGGTGTACATTTCTGCAGGTAATCTCGAAGAATCTACTCATCAGTAGTATCAGTTTGAATCTTGTGAATGTTATGATTAAACCTTTGCCTGTAGGTTTGAGACTGAGTGGAAATGACATATTGGCTATAGCTCAGATGGTCAATGTCGTTAGATAGAATTTTCAGGGAAGGGAAGAGAGAATAGTTTTAAGTAATTATGGTGATTAAAGTACAAATAATCAATTGGAAAGGAGAAAACATAATTAAGTACAAGTTTAACAGTAACCATTGGTGATAATGAGCTGATCTTAAGTAATTATTTTAAATTTTTTAATTTTTTTATAGAGTACCCAATTTTTTTTCCAATTAAAGGGCAATTTAGCGTGGCCAATTCACCTTTACTTCACATCTTTAGCCATGATGTGGAGATGCCGGCGTTGGACTGGGGTGAGCACAGTAAGAAGTCTTACAACACCAGGTTAAAGTCCAACAGAGGCCATTCACCTGAAGAAGGAGCCGTGCTCCGAAAGCTCGTGTTTGAAACAAACCTGTTGGACTTTAACCTGGTGTTGTAAGACTTCTTACTGTGCTCACATCTTTAGGTTATGGGGGTGAAACCCATGTAGACACGTGGAATATGTGCAAATTCCACAAGGACAGTGGCCCAGGGCCAGGATTCGAACCTGGGTCCTCAGCGCTGAAGTCCCAGTGCTGCACTATCTTAAGTAAATTTAATGGGTAGGAATTCTCTCCCAAGATTAATAACCAAAAGGTGGACAAGAGGAAATTGCAGGAGCTGCAATGTTTCACTAAAATGCAACCAATCTAAAAGCCTGTGGGGGTAATTTTAACAGAAGAATGAACTGAAGTCAATGTAAAGTAAAATTGGCAGCTGAATAAATTACTCTGCCAGTTGATGAGGAACATTGGTCTGGATCTTGAACTTAGCAGCGGGCTTGGAGGCACACACCACTGACTGCATTAAAAACTGGCTGCATAAGAACCTTGCTCTCCTGACTGCAGCTTGGCTCCACTGGTGTATTGAGAGAGGAGGCGTAGTGACACGGTGTGATTCCAGTAAAGCCACGGCCCTTTGATGTCAAGAGATGAAGACACACTTCTTGAGATCTGCCTGCAGCTCAGTGAGAGACTAAATGTTTTTAATTATTTTAAATTTACATTCCAGCACCCTCCACCAGCACTGCTCTCCAACCACGCACCCCGCCACCCCCACCATCCACTGGCACCCATGGCAATCGCACTGCCCCTCACACCACCATCATCGCTGGTACCCCAACACCTGCAATGGCACTGTAACTTATGGAGTCTCCACTTGTGTTCAAATCCAGAAGTTGCAATGCATCTAAATAGGCTCAGAGGAGTGCAAATTGAGCAAATTGATAATTCTGCCAGGATCGTTCAGAGTGTAAACTTGGGCTGAGTGCACTGAATATGCATTGCTATTTGCAGTGATTTATTTAGGGCTGCCGGGGGTGGGGCACTGAGGGTTGGGGTCTGACTGGGGAAGGATCTGAAGGGAATCTTTGGGCAACCCAGCGGGCTGTTGCTCAATTCAGGGCGAGCCTTGCCAACGATAGGGGGAGCCTCGCAAACGATTGGGGTGGAGGGCAGAAGTGTTATTCTGAGATCAGGGCCATGAAAAACTGCTCTGATCACCGAGGTTCCAGCCTTGTCAGTTTCTTCAGTTTCCATGGCGTGAATCACTTCTGGCTCCAAAAAAATGTCAAGTGTGTGTGGATTGCGATCTGGATCACGCCAATCCACTCGGTGGGAATCGCACCTCATTTCCCACCCCACGATACCACACTTAGAAAGTGTTTGGGAGTCTATCCCTAGTAACCAAAAATATAATAAAATACAGTCAATTTCCATGGACAGCATGGTCGCACAATGGGTAGCACTGCTGCTTCATTCCGCCACGGTTCAAGGTTTGATTCCCGGCTTGGGTCACTGTGTGCGGAGTCTGCACGTTCTCCCAGTGTCTGCGTGGGTTTCCTCCGGGTGCTCCGGTTTCTTCCCACAGTCCTGAAAGACGTGCCTGTTAGATGAATTGGACATTCTGAATTTTCCCTCCGTGTACCCGACCAGGTGCCGGAGTGTGGCGACTAGGGGATTTTCACAGTAACTTAATTGCAGTGTTAATGTAAGCCTACTTGTGACAATAAAGGTTATTATGAAAGAGAAAGCCTCACTTGATCAACTTCATAGCTTATCTCTTTAAATAATTCAGTGTTACTAATGCAAGAGTTAGGATTGTTTTGTCCAGATAATCCATATGATGATGCATAGCTTCTGTACAAACAATATTTAAATATAAATATAAACTTCAGCTTTTCTTGCTTTGGGAACCCTGTCCCCAAAATCAAGATGCTTTGCTTTCCCTCCCAACCCTTGGGTTTGAGATGTTCTGCACAGTGTATTAGAGAATCCCAACTTCCTGCTTTCCCATGACTTTCTACTCCAACCGCTCCCCATGGGTCAGATAAGTTAAAATTCAGCCGTATGTTTGTGGGGACGAGCAAAACTAGAATCCATTTATAGAAGATGTTATTGCGAAATCAAATAGGGAATTCAGACAAAACTCTTTAGGTCAAGAGTAGTTAAGAATCAGGAACATGCTACAACAGTTGAAGTGAATAATATTGATACATTTAATGGGAAACTTGATAACATGTATCCATTTGCATTTATATGCTTAAACAACCGAATTGGATGAGGAAGATTGAGAAAGCTCGTGTTGAGCTTAGTTGCTGGCATGGGCTAGTTGTACTGAATGGCATGTCTTAAATATTCCACCTCATTCTTAGTAATATTCCTTCACACAACTAGCTGAAAAGAAATTCCCACGCCTGGTTCATTGTTGTGTCCCAATCCCACCGAAAACTACATCATGACGACCAGCACAATCCATTTGATCCATCTGAATGGGTTACTCATCTAATTGAAAGCATTTCTCAATGGATGTTCTTCAATGTACAATTTTACTATTTTAAAGTAGCCTTAGCATATGCCTGTTGTGGCTTTTGAACCTCCTGTGAGAAAATAAACTGCAGACACGGGAGGGGACCCATGTGACCCCAGGAAACTATTATTGAAGTACCAAAATAGAGGCTAATTGAACTTTTAATTGATTCTCCATCGCTGCCGGCAGGATAGCCATTGCTTCCGGGAGTCCACCCCAGGGAACAGTGTAAGAAAGCAGTAATATGTCAGGAAGTCAGCCAACACATTTCTTTCAGAATTCCCTCCATTCCAAAGCCATCTCAATGTATTGGGAAGTTCCTGGCTTTTCTGTGTCTTTATCAACCCAATACTTACTAAACTTTTGCAATAATGAATAGTGCGGCAATTTTCAGCCAAGAAACCCACGAAGTTACAGAAGTGCGTGAGCCCATACACATTTGGTGAACAATTCAACAACTTATTGAAATTAATGCCACAATTAAACTGGGGAAAAAAAATCCTTTTGATGGAGGATCTCACATGACCATCCAGAGCCCATTTCTCACTACTTTGGGCTCATTTTCCTCTGCTCATTAATTTAATGAAAATCGTAACCAGGAAAACGGATGATTGAGATCAGCAGAAATTAAAATGTGCTTTTTATTCATTGTGGTAATTAGGAATTAAACTACGTTAATATTTCCCTTATATTCTGAATAAACTGCAGTCAGCTGGATTATGATGAAAGGTCATGACTTGAAACGTTAACTGCTTTTCTGTCTCCACAGATGCTGGGTGCGTATTCCCAGCATTTTTTGTACTTATTTTAGATTTCCAGCATCTGCAGTATTTTTCATTTGATTCTTTTGATCAAATCTGGATATGTGCTGTTTATATTGAAGACCCATTTGAATTTTGCCTTTACTGTTGAACCACAGTTACCACTTTTCTTTTCAAATTTAGAGTACCCAATTTTTTTTTTTTCCAATTAAGGGGCAATTTAACGTGGCCAATCCCTGCACATCTTTGGGTTGTGGGGGTGAGACCCAGGCAGATGTTGTAGCCTTCGCCTCGTTGATTGGCCAACGGCGGATCCTATTAGGGTGGAGATCAACCTGTCCACCCTGTGCCCTGGCGTGGTGGGGGGACCTGCTGGAATTCTTAACGCTTGAAAAGGTCAAATTTGAACTGAGGGGAAGGATGGAGGGATTCTACAATTCATGGGCGTTATTCATTCTGCACTTTTGAGAATTGGATCACATCAAATATTAGCTGTATGTGTTAATGGTGACTGTGGGTGATTCCTGTTTACCTTTTGTCATTTGTTATGTTAACATGCGGGCTAATGTTTAGGGTTTGGTGGGAGGATGGGATCGTTGTTATTGATATGGGGATTGACATTACATTCGTTACTGATTATTGTTTATTGTTGGGTGTAAATTTGGGAGAAAATGTGAAAAAGGAGGGGAATAAAAATACTTTCTAAAAGAAAGCGATGTGGTTGACTTTTAACTGTCTCCCCCACTGAAATTGCCTAGCAAGCCACTCAGTTCAAGGCAATTAGGGATGGGCAACAAATGCTCGCTCAGCCAGCGATGCCCACATCCCAAGAACGAATAAAAAAAATTGATAAAATGTAGGAATGCAGGAAGGTAGGAAATAGGAGCAGGAGTAGGCCATTCAGATGCTTGAGCAAGTTCTGCCATTCAACTACAGCATAACTGATCTTCTACCTCAATGTGGTTTCTCTGAACTGTCCCCTATTTCCTTGATGGCTTTAATATTTAGGAATTTATTGACCTCAGTTTTGAGCCTCCACAGCCCTTTGGAGGAGAGTTCCATAGATTCACAATATTCTGACTGAAGAAATTCTTCCAAAGCTCAGACCTAAATGGCATACCCTTCATTCTGAGACTGTTCCACTGGCTCTCGAACCCCCAAACCAGGGGAAGCATCCTTCTTCCATCTATCCTGTCCAGTCTGTAAGAATCTTTTATGTTTCAATGAGATCACCTATCATTCCTCTAAATTCTAGTGAATAGAGGCCCAGTCTCTTGAACCTCTTCCCATAGGACCCTTCTGTCTTCCTTGGAATCAGTCTGGTAAACCTTTGCTGCACTCCCTATGTGGCTAGTGCATCCTTCCATGGCTAAGGAGACCAAAACCACACACAATTCTCCAGGTGTGGACTCACCAAGTCTCTGTACAATTACAGCAAGACATCTTTACTACTGTGTTCAAATCCTCTTGCAATAAATGTTAGCGTACAATTTGCCTTCCTAATTGCTTGCTGCAGCTGTATGTTAGCTTTCAATGACTCATGAGCAAGGACACAAGATCCCTTTGCACATCAATTCCATTTTCCAAATCTCTTCCCATTTAAGGAATACACTGCAATTCTGTATTTCCTTCCAAGTGGGCTAATTTTTCCACATTATCTTCCATTTGCCATGTTCTTGCTAGGGCTCCTTGATGTCATACTCGGTAAGATGCTGCCTTGATGTCAAGGGCAGTCACTCTCATCTCACCTCTGACATTCAGCTCTTTTGTCCATGTTTGAGAAGTATTGTTCTGTGTTCAGCTCAGACAGTTCATTCAGTACATGTAAAGAAAATGCATAAGGCAACCATAAAATACACAACGTAAATATATAGACACAGGCATCAGGTGAAGCATACAGGAGTGTAGTACTACTCAGTCGAGAAGAGATCATATCAGCATGTAAGAGGGTTGTTTATGAATCTGGTAACAGCGAGGAGATTACAAAAATGGTCTTTGATATGTCGGCACACACATAATGGGCGGGATTCTCCGGGAATCGGCGGGGCGGACAGAAATGGCGCAGTGGAGTGGTGGCAACCACTCTGGTGTCGGGCCACCCCAAAGATGCCGCACCTTCAGGGGCTAGGCTGGCGCCGGAGTGGTTTGCGCCCCGCCGGCCGGTGTGGAAGGCCTTTGGCACAGTGCCAGCAGGGGCCGAAGGGATTCTGCCGGCCGGTGCGGGTCCGCGCATGCGCGGGAGCATCAGCGGCTGCTGACGTCATCCCCGCGCATGCGCACGGGGGGTGTTCACCTTCGTGACGGCCATCGCGGAGGCTGACACGGCCGGTGCGGAGGAATAGAGTGCCCCCACCACACAGGCCCGCCCGCGGATCGGTGGGCCCCGATCGTGGGCCAGGGCACCGTGGGGGCACCCCCGGGTCCAGATCGCCCCCCCCCCGAGGACCCCGGAGCCCGCCTGCGCTGCCAGGTCCCACTGGTAAGGGACCTACTCCAATTTACGCTGGCGGGACCTGCGTAGAAATGGTGGGACTTCGGCCCATCGCGGGCCATAGAATCGCCGGGGGGAGCCTGCCGACCGGCACGGCGCGATTCCCGCCCCCGACCAATCTCCGGTGCTGGAAGATCCGGCAGCTGGCGGGGGGCGGGATTCACGCTGCTCCCCGGCGATTCTCCGACCCGGCGGGGGGGTTGGAGAATCCCGCCCATGATATCCAATATCACAACTCTGAGCAGCATGCAAATACTGATGCTTTGTCTAGTTTGCCATTACAAGACAAGCATTCATCTGAAGAACACTTCATCAACATCCTGTGTTTCCTGCTCATGGATAATGTACGGTCTGTGACTTCATCTCAAGTTCAGAGATCCACAAGAACTCATCCAGTGGTAAGGAAAGGTGATGAACTTGGTCCAATATGGAACGCTGTCAGACGTTCAGAGGAAAAAGCCAGACCTCCGCCGTACCTCCTATGACTTGAAACGACAGTGCAGAGTGGAGTTCTGTTATGGGTGTCCATATGATTATTCCTCCGTGCTTGCGTAGTAAAGACCAACTAAGGGACACCCTGGTGTGGTATGAATGAAGGAATTAGCATGTGGTTATTTTTGATGGTCAGGATTAGAAGCTCAAATTGAAGGCAAAGCTGGGCAATGCCAATCTTGTGCAAAACTAACGAATTCTCCACTATTACAACCATCAAATCCATGGGAATGACTGACACAGCCATGGTAGAGAATACACATTGATTAAGGGACACATGTTTTTAGCGATTGTGGGTGCATACTTCAAATGGCCGGAAGTCGGGAGCATGAAGTCAACGACAACTGAACAGACCATTGAGAAACTAGACAAAATATTCTAATGGTTTGGAACACCGGAACAGATTGAAAGTGACAATAGTACCACTACTTGAAGGGGAACAGTATACACCATATCAAGTCAGCTCTCTAACATCTGGCATCAAATAGAGTGGCCAAATGTTTTGTGTAATCTTTGAAACATCTATCAAAGTGACGAAGGACCAGGGCACATCGGCCACAAGAATGAATAAATTCCTCATGTCTTATTTGAACACTGCACACGCAAGAACATAGAGTTCACCAGTTCAAAAGGAAACTGCAAACACATTTGATTGATTAACTCCATCTGATACTTCAGAAATTGTCAAACAGCAAGCACAAATTGCTAAGAGGCTGCAAAACTCTAAAATGCGAGTATTGAACCAGGGAGGAAGAGTATGAGCTAGAAGCTACACCACCAACGAGAAAGAAATAGCTGCTATGACCCGAGCAAAAACCAGTCCAATTTCAAACACCGTACAGATGGATGATGAAAGCGTTTGGCGACCTCATGTTGATCAGCTACTAGCGTCACAAAGTGAAATCGCCGAGACTTGTTCAGAAGTTCTCCCTTTGGAAATTCCAGTGATAATTCGGGACTGAGACCAAACACAGAGACAAGTTCAGATTCTGTTTCTGAAGATTTTCAAATACCTCTGGTGACAGACACTGGAGTAACTTTCCAGGAAGTACCATCTACAGGAGGAAATGAGGATACTTCCAAGGTCTCGAGTTGCCAGGTTCCAGAAAGCTGAGTTCCACCCAAACGGAATCACGGGAGCACAATGGGTAGCACTGTTACTTCATAGCTCCAGGGTCCCAGGTTCGATTCCCGGCTTGGGTCACTGTCTGTGTGGAGTCTGCAAGTTCTCCCCGTGTCTGCGTGGGTTTCCTCCCACAAGTCCCGAAAGATGTGCTGTTAGATAATTTGGACATTCTGAATTCTCCCTCAGTGTACCCGAACAGGCGCCGGAATGTGGCGATGAGGGGCTTTTCACAGTAACTTTATTGCAGCCTTAATGTAAGCCTACTTGTGACAATAAAGATTATTATTATTACAGACTGTCTTGTTGAATAAGTTTTTGTATAAAGATAATGCATAAGTGGATCTGTTGTATATGTTATATTGTTGTTGCATTAATTAAGTAAAGGGGGAAGAGCGATGTGTATCATTTTTGCTGCTGGACCAGAAAATCCGTCTTTGTGATGATTCTTACATCTAAGCCCTGCAAAGCATGAGGATACTGAGTCCTCCGATGGGACTGCCCACTGCTGTCCCTATCTTCAGCTCCTGCTCCTTTTCACTTGTGTGTACTAATGGAGAGTGCATATGATGCAGGGGAGGCAGTGGAAAAGTGGTATTTTCACTAGACTGGTAATCCAGACACCCAGGATAATGTTCCAGTGATCCAGCTTTGATTCCCACTATGGCAGATGGTAAGATTTGATCTTCAGCCATGCTGCCTTGGTCTCTGGGACAGGATTGTTCCTCCCATCTGCTTGAGATAGAATTTTTCTGTGGGCCCTTACAACCTGCAGCATGATGCCTGGGGCTTCATAAAGGAATGGGGCAGATTCCCATTACTGAAACCCCATCTACCAAGTTGCTGCATCTCTATTGACAGTTGTATAATGCTTCAATTCTTACCTTGCAGCAACCCTTTAAGCAATCATGTATGGCTTGTCTTCATGTCCATCCCCTCCTAATGCCCTGGAGATTTTGACATGAGATACCAAAGCTATGGCTCTATTTTAAAAAAAACACTGGCAAATCCACTATTCAAACTCCAGGTTCCTGATGTGCAGCCAAGTTTCCCGACTACAAGTGGGTTAAAATGTGCAAATTCAGCCCTTAATGTCAAAACATCTTCAACTTTAATCCAGGCAAGGTTCACTCAACCTTACAAAGAAGATGAAGAGCACCATGTCTTAAGATGCGGGGAGGAAATTGGAGAGTTCAGGGATCAAACAGTCCTTGCTACACTTTCTTTATATCCTGGCAGTTAATAAATTTGGGTACAAAATGTATTCATTTGGGGCGCGATTCTCCAAAATGGAGACCAAGTGACCGCGCCGTCGTGAACGCCATCGCGTTTCATGACGGCACGAAACGGGCGCAGGGACTACCGAGGGAGCCAGCACGGCGCTGGAGCGGTTCACGCCGCTCCAGCCTCCATTTCCGGCACCAAATGGGCGCCGCGCCAACTGACGCATGCGCGAGGGACTTCTTCAGCGCGCCGGCCCCTACGCAACATGACGTGGGGGTTCAGGGGTCGGCCGTGTAACAAAGTAGACCCGGGGGGGATAGGCCGGCCCTCCGATCGGTGGGCCCCAATCGCGGGCCAGACCCCATCGGAGGCCCCCCCCCCCCCCCCCCCCCCCCCCCGGGGACGGAGCCCCCCTACACTCCCCCACAGGCCGTCCCTTGATGCTTCGCGCAGAATTTCTACCGGCAGCGACCAGGTGTGACAGCGCCGGCGGGACTCTTCGCGTGGCCCATACGGGCCGGAGAAGCGGCGGCCCCGCCGCGTACAGCGGCCCGCAACCGGCGCCGCGTCAAACGTGCTGGCACAAATGGTGCTGATTCTCCGCACCTCAGCATTGGGGCTGTGTGGCGCGGTTGCGGCGATTCTCCGGCCTGGCGTGGGGCTCAGAGAATCGCGCCCTAAATGTATCCATACCTCATGGAAAGCAATCAATTACGTATGTATTCTCCTTTCACCTTTCAGGATCTCGTGATTGTTTCTCCACACAAAAGATTTGGGAAAAAAAGGGTTATTTTTCATGTTCGGTTTTTGAAAGCAATGTATATTCTCAAGGGCGCTCAGACAAGGGGTGATTCATAGGCTATGTGGCAGTTGTTTCTTCCATTGACTAAATAATAAACATTAGCATGTCGAGGTAATGGAAAACCTATCTCAGCCATTGTGTCAGAAAACTGCATGATCTCTGTCTGTCTGGGAAGTGGGGTTTAAGAAGACAGACAGAGACACCTAAAAGACCATTAAGCAGAAAGCAAAAGTCAGTGAAAGACGAGAAGTGAGCAGGGTCTACCCTGGATGTTTGGCTGAATGCAGAGGGGTTAAGTGTGGTGATCCATCACAGTAGGATAGCATTGTACAGATATTAATTATATTTTTATGTCATGACATGAAGATACATTTGTATGGATTAAATCCAAATAAATCTGATCATTACAGTCAATCTATTGATCCACATGCTTGCTTGACTGCAGAGTAAACTCGCTGAATAATTTGAATCAAGCCTCATCTTGTCTGGTGTTAATTAAGTCCAACTTGAGAAAGAGTAAAACAATGTGCATGCCAAGTCAGGATTCTGGTCTAGATCACAAACAGGGTTTATTGTTAGAAAGCCCCCTGCTAAGCCATGCTGTCATAAAAGTAGATGTCGGGCAGAGGGGTCAGTGTCCACTCAAACTGCTTATGGGAGCTATTGGTGTTTATGGCTTGTTTAACAACCAATTTCATAATAATTGGTGGTTAATATCTAGTGTACTGAGATACATATGTGACAAAAATGAGTAAAAGATTTAAATGGTAATGTCATTCAAGTCAGAAGAGGCAAAAATTGGTGCAAACATACTCAGCCGTGCAACTGCAGTTGCAATTATGATATATCTGATGACGTAAGAATGGCCGACTCGAATGAACTGTTGTGCTCAGACTGCACAGATTCATCAAGACTCCCTCTGACAATTATTCAATTGGCTTTGTTGAATGTGGTGCTGCATTGTTTTGATTAGTTGACGAAAATGGATGAGAGTTTTGGTGAGGGTAACAGGGGTCCCAATGTTTGCACTAAAATTGGCAGCAACCCTATCCATCAAATGTTTGGGATCCCTGAGGCAATTAAGTTCTTAATTGACAGTGGGAACCCTGGGCGTGATTCTCTCAGTCCGTAAAAAATGGACCGTAAAAAAAATCCGAGTACCACCGGCGCCATCCACGTGTGGTCTTACCAGGTGGGGGGAGGGGGATCCAACCCCGGGGAGGGGGTGCGGGGCCTACCAATCGGCAGGACGGCCTCTCGGGATGGGGGCCTCGTTTGCTCTGCGCCGGCCCCTGTAGCTGTACGCCATGTTGTGTCGGGGCTGGCGCGGAGAAGGGAGCCACCGCGCATGCGCACATTGACGTCAGCCGCACTGTGCATGCGCAGACCCGCGGCGCCCATTTGATGCTGGTATCGGCAGCTGAAGCGGCGTGGGTCACTCCAGTGCCATGCTGCCCCCTGTAGGGGTCAGAATCGCTGCTCCTGAGGGCATGTTGATGCCCTCGTGAAACACGACCGCATTCACGACGGCGTCAACACTTAGCCTCAGGATCAGAGAATCCTGCCCCCTGTCTCCAGACTCCCAACTCCATGGGTGACATTTCATTGCTACACTTTTCCTACTCAGTAGAAATCCCACCTCAGAACTGCTGCTGGCCAATCTGAGACTTGCAACTGCTGGTAATTCATTTGATGGTGTTTCACCAGAATTTATTGCGGTATCTCTGGAAAAGGTAAGCGATGGTGGGTGGGATGGGGATTGTCAGTGACGCGAATGAGGGTTTCTGAGGAAAGAGCAGTGGCTGGCTCTCAGTGGGCGTCCTCCTTCCTGATGCAAGGTCCCATGATCAGGCACTGAGTAAATGAAGGCCCCCTCACTAGATGGGCGTAGTTGTCACTGTCTCTGCATGGTGAGTCCCTCACTTGCCATTAGTTTAATACCAGTGGTGACAGGATGAGGGTCTTAACTGAGCATTCATTGCCCACTTAAGGATCTTAATTGGTAACCAGGTAGGAAGGCCACCCACAAGCTTTTGAACCCCAGACTAAATTGGGGGAAACGGTAGGTGATGTTGTCCACACCCTACACCCTCCTGCCCAATCACACAGCAACCTCACTGCCTTTGTGGAGTGGAGGAAGGGAAATTCATGAAATTCCGGCCTTCATGGCAAACCAAGCCACTGATTTTAACAGAAATCTGTTAAATTGTTCTTCAGGTCTTGAACAATTGATTCAAACTTTTTTGCCACAATGGTAGTCGTCCAAGAAGTGACCTTTTTGTTTTCTGTAGACACAAGTGATCTAAAAAGAAACTAGGAAGTTTCGGCACTATTCACTTTGTGGGTGGAAATTTATCATTTTTGCACCGAGTGCTGACCAGGCGGGAAAATCGGTATGCAGCTTGCCAGATGCACAGCCAGCATTTTTCACCAGATAATCCAGCATTCAAGGGAGAATGGAGGTGTGGCCCATCACATTGGTGGGACAGGGCCAGAGAAATCTCGGGAATCCAGAGAAGGATCTCAGTTTAAAAAATAGAAGGGGCTCTTTCACATGCACATGGGCCTATCAGCAGGAAATACAGAACAACATTGGGCTCTGATTGGTGGACACCTCTTTTGAGTGGGAAAACAGTGTGCCAGATGTTGAAGGTGGTGAAGACTTAGAGCATTTCAGATGGATCTCTTGATTGTCTGGTGAGATGTTTCTGAACTTTCATTGAGTGAAGCAACAGCCAAGTTTCTGGCATTTGGCACGACAGCCTGTGGAAAGAGTGAGGTCGCAGACCTTACATCAGGGTGCGAACCTGCGAAGCCTTCAGCAAGGGGGAAGCACTGTCCTACGGCCATCTAGGGGAGCAGTGGGTAACCCGACCTCCAGGTCCGGGCTGAGGAGGGAGGGAGGCGGGCAACCGAAGATAGAACAGAGGCAAGGCCAGGGCAGGCCAGATAAAGCCAGAACCAGCCAGGAAACCAGTCAGGAGCAAACGGTCGTCATGGCTCGAGGCCGACAAGGGCAGGTATCATGGCTTTCGGGGATCAGCACCCAGTGGAGCGACTCGACCGGAGCCAGAAGCCAGGGCTGGGTGGCGCCCCGCAAGGGCAAGGGTGAGAGCAGAGGCCAGGACAGATAGCCAACAACCAGATAGTGAGCCAGGAGTACACAAATTCATCTAGGCTCGAGGCCCTCTGCCTGAAGGAGAGGTGTGAGCAGTCAGGAGGTGCAAGGGCCAGGCATGCATTGGCGTTGTGGTATTCGGGGAGCAATTGGACGACTCGACCAGAGGCCAGGGTTGAGAGTGAGAGGACTAGGGGGCAATTGGACTGGCAAAGGTAAGAGCAGAGGCCAGGTCAGATAACCTGCAGCAACAGCAGCCAGTGAGCCACCACTAGTTCACCTGCGAGTGTAGGTTAGTGAGGAGAGCAGCTGCAGGGGTGGTCGAACCCCCAGGCCAAGGCTGACAAGGACAAGGAAGCCTGCTGTTTCTAAAAATTCATGTTCATTGAAATCAAGACAGATCAGTCAATATGAAGAGACACTGAGTCTGGAAGTCAATTACGCAGAAAGTTGAAGGTGAGGCAAGAGGACGAACCTGGGCAAAAAGGTAGTTTGGGACTTTAAAAGGTTTGAAGTATTGAGCATTGTCCAAACTGCAAATTCATCCTCAGCAACAACATCCACAAAGAGTGATGACCTGTCTGATGACTTTGACCTACTGATTTCCAGAGACAATACATTGCCTGAAAAAATTGAACAAGAAGAATTGGACACCGAAATGGACCTTGAACTATAAGATACTGTTCAAGCTCATTGTTTGCAGCTGAAGTGGGGGAAGAAACCCAATCTGAAGACATTGCCTTATGGCCAAAATTGTTACACTGGGTATGATCGAATATTTCATACCTAATGGACCAGAAAACATTAGTACTGTAACATGGAAAATTGAAGTTTGAAGTTTGAAGCTGAAAGCAGTTTAAAAGTCTTCATGAGTCCCAGTTTCTGAGGGTGAAGAGAAAAGGCAAGGCAGAAAGGAGAAATTGGTTGAATTCTTCCGGACACCTCTAATGCAGTCCATTGTTACGTTTGCAAATTATTCCCTGACGCTGGTAAATGAAAAGAATTAGTTAGCAACGGGTACTCTAACTGGAGAAATGTTCGTAGAGATATCGCCGATCATGAAACTTTCAGAAGTCATATTAAGGCTATGAGTGCATTCGTTCAAATATGTAAATTATCTGGAAGGATTGAGTCTGCGTTATTGGCTCAGTCTGAAAAGGAAATGTTCTTATTGGAGGAAAGTGCTGAGACATGTTTTCCCAGTCAAACTGCTGTTTTCTCTGGGACTACCTCAAAGAGGACATGATGAGTCATCAGTGTCAAGTCAGAGAGTTAGCTTTTTAGCCTGTCTTGAATATCTCAGTGAATTTGGTAGCTTCTCAAAGAGCATTTGAACAGTTATCAATATTGTGGCTTGGGGAAGACCAACATTTTAATGCACAGAACCTACGATAACTTCATCATTAATGGCAGAGCGGCTCAGAAACCAATTCACTAGTGAAGTCATTGATGCAAAATACTACACCATAATAGTTGATTCAACACCATGTGGACCAATTAACATTAATTTTAAGATATGTGAGTAATCTCTCTATTTTGTCCAGTTGCAATTCCACAGAGTGTCTGGAGACAACTGTTTTGGAAATCATTGCAAATTTACATTTGGATATCAAACATTGGCATGTGCAGAGCTTTGATAATGGCGTAAATATGGCAGGAAAATATTCAGGTCTGTAGACAATACTAAACAATCCAAGACCCTGTGCATTATGCACTCTGTGTTCCAATCACTCCTTGAACTTAATCTGAAATACAGAAACTGAATCATGTGAGGCAGTTGTCCATTTTTTTTGCATTTACTTGTATGCCTTTCTTTCGGTTTCCATGTGCTGGTGGAATATGCTGCAATCATGCTTGGAGCACATGGAAAACATTTGACAGTCAAAAGACTTTGTGACATCAGGTGATCCACTCATGCAGATGATGTTTTGGCTTTGAGATTGAACTTTGTTGATATAAAGGAATGTTTATCTGACATAGCCACAGCAAAATCAGTGAAACCACACGTGAAAGCTGAAGCAAAACTTTTAGCAGAGAAGTTTGAAAAGTACAATATTAAAGTTTTTACTGTTGTGAAGAACCATTTGCTTCAAAAAATTAATGCCATCAGCAAATCGCTGCAATAAAGTGAAACAACTTTATTGATTGCTTCACAATTATTAGCCTGTTAGAAGATTTGCATTGGAAGTTCAAAATGCCTATACCTCAAAGGAAGCAGAGGAAACAAAGAATATGTGTCTTTCTGATGATGAGAAGAGTACAAGACACACAAAGTTATATTTTAATCAAACTAGAAATAATAAAGTCACTTTAAAATGGAAAAGAAGATCATCTTTGAGACTGCCAATGTTATTTGTGACACAATAATGGCAAAATTGCAGAGTAGAAGTGAATCTCTGAAGAAAACATTTGAATTATTTTGCATGCTTTTTGGCAAAAGTTTGGATGAGAATGTAAGAGATTACTTGAACTCTATCTGGAGAACATGACACAAATCTTCAGAAGATTAAGTGAAACACATCATCATTCATTTTATCTATTATGATGAGTTCTGTGCTTTGAGATTACCACTGAACAAGCAACCTTTCCAGATGTGCAAGCCATTCTGAAAATATTTTAAACTATACCTGTCACAAATCCTTCCGGTGAACAGTCTTTCTCTGTATTGAAAAGAGTGAAAAATTATCTGTGAAGTACAATGGATTGGATTGGATTGGATTTGTTTATTGTCACGTGTACCGAGGTACAGTGAAAAGTATTTTTCTGCAGGCAGCTCAACAAACCATTCAGTACATGGAAAGAAAAGGGAATTAAACAAAATTCAAGAAAATACATAGTAGGGCAACACAAGATATACAATGTAACTACATAAGCATTGGCATCGGATGAAGCATACAGGGTATAGTGTTAATGAGGTCAGTCAATAAGAGGGTAATTTAGGAGTCAGGTGACAGTGGGGAATAAGCTGTTTTTGAGTCTGTTTGTGCGTGTTCGCAGACTTCTGTATCTCCTGCCCGATGGAAGAAGTTGGAAAAGTGAGTAAGCCGGGTGGGAGGGATCCTTGATTATGCTGCTCGCTTTCCCCAGGCAGCAGGAGGTGTAGATGGGAGTCAATGGATGGGAGGCAGGTTCGTGTGATGGACTGGGCGGTATTCACAACTCTCTGAAGTTCCTTGCGGTCCTGGGCCAAGCAGTTGCCACACCATGCTATGATGCAGCCAGATAGGATGCTTTCTATGGTGCATCTGTAAAAGTTGGTAAGGGTTAATGAGGACATGCCAAATTTCCTTAGTTTCCTGAGGAAGTATAGGTGCTGTTGTGCTTTCTTGGTGATAACGTCGACGTGAGTCAGGAACATTTGACAAGTTCAACAAAACTGATGATTGAAAATGCGTCTTTCCCGTTCAAGATTTTATCTACAATGATATTATTGATTATTCTGTGAACACAGAATGCAAATTAAACATTTTCTAAATTGTCATGGATTGCAAACAACTGAGGAAGGAAGAAAATCTAAAAAATCTGTCCCCTTATCACAGAGGTGGGCAAACTTTTCCATGCAAGGGCCACATTCAGAAATTCACAATTTTAAAGAGCCGCATAGTATATTAAGTAAAATAATTAATATTTAAAATAGCCAAAATAAAAGGTTTTTAAAGAAAAAAAAGCAATTAATTTTTATTAATTAATATTTTAAAGTAGAAACTTTACATGAAACACATTTATTTGAAAAACAAAGTAACTCAGTTTAAAGAAAAAAAAGCAATTCATTTTTATTAATTAATATTTTAAAGTAGAAACTTCACATGAAACACATGTTGTGCCGAGCAATGATCACCCTACTCAAGTCAACGTATCCACCCTATAGCAGTAACCCAACAGCCCCCCCATTAACCTTATTTTTAAAAAAATGTTAAAAAAAATTAAAAAGATTTTTTTTTTTAATGACTTGATCTTGGTGGGCCGCATAAAGACCTTTGGCGGGCTGCATGCGGCCCGTGGGCCGTAGTTTGCCCACCCCTGCCCTATCATGTTCTCCAGTCCAAATTCTGTTCTTCAAAAGAGAACACATGCTGGTCTGATATAATGGCTGGCGGTCTCATGCAGTTATAACCAGTGAGTAACTGCTATCCCCCCATCGCTCTCAACACTGATTTTCAGAAAGTCTCTTCTCTTCGGGACAAAGAATAGAATCCTGCCAGGAAAGCCGATATTAGACTTGGACTGGGCACTTCACTTGATTGGAGTATTTTCTCCTGCCTGGACTTTTTCTGGCTCAATCTGTCCTGCACTGGCCTGTGCTGCAGCCATGTCACCAGCTGATTTCTCCATCCAGTTGCTCGCCTCACAACACACAGATTGCAATATTGACCATCACTGCCATCATGCTGACAGCAGGTAGTCTTGGATTTCAATGAATCAATTACAGGTTTGTTTTCATAAATTAAAGAGCACTGAAGCAGTTAAGCATTGATTTGGGGTTTTTGTGGCTTCATCGTGTGAGCTGAGGGTGGGCGGGCTCAGGAGGGCATCGACACCATTGGGGGCAGGGCTTGACATCATTTGGGGTGGGGCTTTCAGTCATTTGGGGTGGGCCACCACATCAACAGAGGGGTGTGGGGGCCTGACATGACGTACGTGGGGGTCACATGAAGAAGGAGAGCACATGACCCCAAAGTTCACCGCGAGGAAAATTGCAAGAGGTAGTCACGCTGGCAAATTAGTTTTTGTTGACACTTGTGGAATTTTGCACCTACCTCATCGTTTGTGCCAGCAGCAAAGGTGGGTGTGAAAACCCAGCCATGTCCAATCCTCAGCCTTGTTCAAATTTCTCCTGAGGGTCATAACTATACATTTGCTGCAAAAAGAGTGCACACCTTGCAGTTCAGATAAGCACCTTTTTGAAATAAATGCTCGAACTATGGGGAGAAGTACATTTCCTATGCAAATTAATTATTCATGGAGAAGAATTGAAACAATAATCAGCCTCACCATTTTGATATAAAGATAGATTCTATTTAAAATTGTCATTTTATAACTGGAATCTTTTTCTTTCCTTTTAAGACATGGCTTTGGGTGTCTGGGCCCCTGTGTCTTTATTGTGCGGAAAGGCTGTATCGATACATTCGGAGCAACAGACCAGTCACCGTTATCTCCGTGAATTCCCATCCGTGTGATGTGATAGAAATACGAATGGTGAAAGAAAATTTCAGAGCAAGACCTGGTCAGGTAAGTTCAAATGAAAAGTCAGCCTGCATTATTATAGACTTAGAATTATTAGACGAGTGAAAAATACATTTGTACTGTGTGTTTACTGAAATAGTCACGGTTGCAATTGCTAATAGCTGTCAGCATCTCTCAAAAGAATGTATGACATTATATCAAATTGTGTGAGTGTGAGATCTTTGATTACCTGTCTCCCCCCCCCCCCCACCAATTGTCCCTCCCACCTCTCCCCCTTCTGAGTTATTGGTTTATCATGCTCTCTTTTACTAACAGATTTTTATTTTGACTTGTCAAAAATTGACACTCAAATTAAAGTAAATAATAAGGAAAACTAACGCTCCCTTTGATCCATAAACACTGTAGAGGGAATCGATATTTTTGGCTTCTTGTATGTGTTTTTGTAAGTTGACACTTGTGGGGCGAATGACCTTTGGTTGACGGAGGTTTAACAATTAAAATACAGGAGCAAGATTCATACATTAGACTCCACCTCAGAACGAGGGGCTGACTCTTCTGTAAGGTTCAACAGTCCGGAACGGGAAAGGCAGCAGAAGGTTTCCAGCTCCATGTCACTGATGTTTTGCAGTTCTCTCCCTGCATTTTGGAGTCAGGGAGATCCAGGAGCAGTAATTGCACAGTGCAACTGGGGAGTTTGAGCAGTGTCAGCTCAGTGAAGCCAGCAGTTGCGGCAAAGCCACCCGTGAGCAATGCTGTTCTGTAGGGAGCTGGAATTGTGTCAGTAACTAGATGCTGGAGTGCAGCTGTATGAATCCAGTGTCCACAGAGATTGAACCACAGGTATGTGAGCCATCATTGGGGCAGTCTGAATTGGAATGGCTTTTGAGGGAAACCAGAGGCCCATCTTGCTCATGCCAGCCCCAGGACACCCAGGTGCCCTTTCTAATCCCACCTTCCTGCACCCGGCCCATAACCCTGTAGCTTAAGGTGCAGGTCCAGGTACCTTTTAATTTTAAAAATAAATTTAGAGGACCCAATTATTTTTTTTTCCAATTAAGGGGCAATTTAGCGTGGCCAATCCACCTAACCTGCACATCTTTGGATTATGGGGGGAAACCCACGCAGACACAGGGAAAATGTGCAAACTCCACACGGACCGTGACCCAGGGCTGGGATTCGAACCCGGGTCCTCAGTGCCACAGTCCCCGTGCTAACCACTGTGCCACATGCCACTCTTCCAGGTACGTTTTAAAAGAGTTTAGGGTCACTGCCTCCCCACCAACTCGGGCAGTGAATTCCAGAATCCCATTATCTTCTGCGTAAAAAGTTCTTACTCAGGTCACCTCTACAACTTCTGGCACTTATCTTGAATCTATGTCCCCTGGTTCTATAATTCTCCATTTTATTCTGTCCACTCTATATCTTCCCCTCATAATTTTATACACCTCAATTAAATCACCTGCAGCCTTCTTTGCTCCAAGGAAAATAACCCCAATTTATCTAATCTCTCCTCGTAGTCACACTTTTCTAGCCCAGGCAACATTATTGTAAACCTCCTCTGCACTCCCTCCAGAGCAATTACGTCCTTCTTGTAATGTGGTGACCAGAACTGCACACAATATTCCAGTTGTGGCCTCACCAGTGTTTTATACAATTCTAACATTATATCCTTACTTTTGAATACCTCTGACAATGAAGGAGAGTATTCCACATGCTTTCTTAATAACCGTGTCTACTTGAATTGCTGCCTTTCGGGACCTGTGTACTTGTCCGTCAAACTCTCCCACTTCATCTACCCCTTTTAGTATATTTCCATTTATTGTGTACTCCCTATAACTGTTTGATCTCCCTAAATGCATGACCGTACACTTCTCTGTGTTAAATTCCATCTGCCACTTTTCCGCCCACATCACCAATCCATCTATATAATTCTGGAGATTGTAGCTATCCTCTACACTATCCACCACTCAGCCAATCTATGTGTCATCTGCAAATTTTCCAATCGTGCTCCCCATGTTCACGTCCAAATTGTTAATATATAACAAACAGTGAGGTTCCCAAAACCAAGCTCTGTGGAACATCACTTGAAACAACTTTCCAATTGTAAGGGCAGCCGTTGACCATTACCCTTTGTTTTCTGTTATTTTTTATACAAAAGTAATTAAACTTCCCCACTCCCTTAACGGGGAAGCTCGTACTCCGCAAAGGGCACGGGGAATACATTTATCCCCACCCCGTAAATCCCGTGTGGATGCAGATTATGACATCCTCCTCTCTCCCCATCCCCCCAAGTCCGAAGGATCCTCCGAAGGCTGTAGACAAGGAGGAGAAAAAGAGGAGAAGAAGAAGAAGCAGAAGAGGAAGAGCAATGGACTCTCTTTGGCACAGGCGGAACATCCTGTGCCATAGGCCATGAGACGGACGGTGAGTATCGTGCTGGGGAACGTTGATTCCTACAGAAACGCTACGGCGAGAGTGTGGCAGGAGGTAGCTGCACAGCAGAGTCCATTACAGATGCCGCAGTAGGTTGGAACCGGCGGTAGGCGCAATCGCCACGACTGACGGTGATCCAGATGGTGCTTCAACAGTTGGCCGCTGACTGAACCTGGTAGGAGACCGGCCAAGTCTGTTGAAAACTGCCAACAAATACTGCGTCCCCTGGAGCGGGTCACATTTCTGTAGCTCCTGTATGGCACACCTTCACCCTGATGTCAGGGAACAGCAAGCTCAGGTGGGTATGGAATCGTCGGCCCATGAGCATCTTAGCCGGACCCCTTCAGTCACTGTATGCAATGTGGATCAATAAGCGAAAAAGAACTGAGCCAGACTCGTATCTATAGCACCTGAAGCCTGTTTCCGGAGCCCTCGTTTGAATGTCTGGACGGCCCGCTCAGCCAACCCGTTAGACACAGGGTGGTAAGGGACCGTTCGCACATGCTAAATTTTGTTGGGCTTTAAGAAAACCAAGAACTCCTCACTGGTAAAAGATGCCCCGTTCCCAATCATAGATCATAGAATTTACAGTGCAGAAGGAGGCCATTCGGCCCATCAAGTCTGCACCGGCCCTTACAAAGAGCATCCTACTCAAGCCCACGTATCGACCCTATCCCCGTCACCCAGTAACCCCCACTTAACCTCTTTGAACGCTAAGGACAATTTAGCATGGTCAATCCACCTAACCTGCACATCTTTGGACTGTGGGAGGAAACTGGAGCACCCGGAGAAAACCCACACAGACATGGGGAGAACATGCAGGCTCCGCACAGACAGTGACCCAGCCGGGAATCGAACCTGGGACCCTGGAGCTGTGAAGCAACTGTGCTAACCACTGTGCTACCGTGCTGCCCCACAGTTAATGGTAGCCCAAGAGGTGATGCCGTAATTCTGTAGACCTCCAGGGCAGCACGGTGGCACAGTGGGTTAGCCCTGCTGCCTCACGGCGCCGAGGTCCCAGGTTCGATCCTGGCTCTGGGTCAATGTCCGTGTGGAGTTTGCACATTCTCCCCGTGTTTGCGTGGGTTTCGCCCCCAGAAGCCAAATAAGTGCAGGGTAGGTGGATTAGCCATGTTAAATTGCCCCTTAATTGGAAAAAAATATTGGGTACTCTAAGTTTTTAAATTTTTAAAAAATTCTGTGGACCGCCAACCACTTGGAATGGAAGCCCACCAAAAGGTGAAACATTGAGTCAGGAACGGACAAGCAAAGTCGGCATGACCCTGAGCCCAGGAGTGGATCAGCCTCTCCCAGGAATGAAGGGGTGCAGTGGAAAGGGGTTTCTTGTGCTCCTGGAAAATGGAATACTGTTGGGTCACTTTCTCAGAAGCCTTATTCATTCCTGGCCACCACACATAGATCCACACCAAAATTTTCACCTTAGACACCCCCGGGTGTCCTTTGTGCAAGTCCTTCAATATAGTCATTGGCGCTTCGCCGGGACCACACCCCACATGCCCCATAGCAGAATACCGTGTTCTACACGCAGCTTGGACATCCTGGAGGAGAAGACTCGCAGTTTCCCTGACAGCTGTTGATGCTGGCTACCAAACAATACCAGATGCCACACCGTGGCGAGTATGGGATCTGCCCGAGTCCAGTCATGGATACGTGATGCAGTGACCGGCAGGGAGTCCATGACATTCAATAGGGCAACGACTTTGTCCGCCAGAAGGGGAGGGGGGCCATGGCCTCAGTTGGCATAGGCAACCGGCTTAGTGTGTCATCATGCGCAATGTGGATCCTTGGCTGATGCTCGAAAGAGTGCTCATAAGTGCCAGCAGCAGGGTCCAGCACTGGATACATGCCGGGCAATAGGTGAGATCGCCTTGTCCTCGTAAAAAAGACCAATCAAGAGCTGTAGACATACTGGTGGAATTTATTTCACCCCAGATGCCACCCCTAGACCCTCCTTCTGGATCTGCACGTAATTACGCTCGGCCTCTAAGTGTCTGGGAAGCAGAAGCAATCGGCCACTCCCAACTATAGACATCCGATTTGCCAGAATGGCCTCAATCCAGTAAGGTGATGCATCATGTGACGATCAATGGCTTGCCCGAATTGTAGTGCGTCAGCATTCCTGAGAGCGACAGCCGTCTCCTGTGCCGCACTCCATAGCCAGGTCTAGCACTTCTTTAGGAGCAGGTGCAGAGGAGCCAATATGGCCACGAGATTCCAAATAGTCTGTAGTAATTGACAAACACCAGAATTGGTGGAGTTCCGTCACATTCCTCGGGCAAGGATCAGCTGAATGGCGCAGGCCTTACCCGCCACCAGGTGCAAGCCGTCGCAATCCACCAGATTGCCTAATTAGATCACCTCACTTGCGTAAAACAAGCACTTTGTCCGACGCAGGCAGACCCCAAATTCCAAGAAGCGTCGTAGCCCCGCTTCAGGTTCTTCAAGTGCTCCTGGTCAGTAGCTTCCGTGACCAGCACATTGTTCAAATATACCGCAACAAATGGCAACCTCCGCAGGATATTTTTTAATGAAACGTTGAAAAATCGCACCCGCCAACGAGATCCCCAAAGACAGCCAGGTGTATTCGTAGAGGCCCTGGTGCATATTAATCGCAACATATTCACGAGAGGAGCTGTCGACTTCAAGCTGCAGATATGCATTACTCATATCCAGTTTCATAAATGAGCACCCACCAGCAAGTTTAGCATTCGGTTCATCTATGCGAGGCATGGGGTAGTGGTTGAGCCATGAAATGGCATTGACCATTAACTTGTAATCTCTGCAGAGGTGGACCGTCACACCTGGCTTTAGGACAAGGACCGTCGGTGTTGTCCAATCAGTGAAACGCATGATCCAAATAATATCCAAACTCTCCAACGGGTCGAGCTCGGCTTCCTCCTTCTCTGCCAAAGTGTAGGGAACTGGACATGTAGCTGAGCCACCAGGTCAACCTGCATTTTGGCCACAACTCCTTTTATAGTCCTGAGGCCAGGCTGGAAAACCTCCGGGAACGTGCTGAGCAACTCACACAGCCCATCGAACCCCATCTGCAGAATGCGCTGCCAATCCAAGCACAAATGGCGCAACCAATCACACCACAGCAGGCTGGGGCTGTCACCGTGGTCAACAATAAAGGGGAGGTGAGCTAACTGATGTCCATAAACCACAGGTGTCAATGACATCTCCACGATACGCATTTGCTCCCCAGTGTGTCTGGCCAAACGAGCCACCTTGTCCACCAACAATAACGTTTGCATAACTGTCATATGTTGGGGTGCAGCCTTTTGAAACCAGTGGGAGGCAGTCTTGGGCAGAATAGATTAAACAACAGGAAGGTGAGCTGCATTGGAGCAGTCTGAGTTGGGGTGGCTGGCTAGATCTTTGAAAGAGAAGAGCTGAAATCGCCCAGGAGGAAGCGGGAGCTTTAAAGGATTTTGTAACTTATAATGTGGAGATGTTGGCGTTGGACTGGGGTGAGGACAGTAAGAAGTCTTACAACACCAGGTTAAAGCCCAACAGGTTTGTTTAGAATCACTAGGTTTCGGAGCACAGCTCCTTCCTCAGGTGGGTTCCAGAAACATATATATAGACAAAGTCAATGATGAAAGATGATACTTTGAATGCGAGTCTTTACAAGTAATTAAGTCTTTACAGGACCAGACAGAGCAACTGGAGAGAGGGATATTCACAGGTTAAAGAGGTGTGAATTGTCTCAAGCCAGGAGAGTTGGTAGGATTTTGTAAGCCCAGGCCAGATGGGGGGGGGGGGGGGGGGGTGTTGAATGTAATTCGACATGAATCCAAGGTCCCGGTTGAGGCCGTACTCATCTGTGTAGAACTTGGCTGTAAGTTTCTGCTCGGCGGTTCTGCGTTGTCGTGCGTCCCGAAAGCCACCTTGGAGAACGCTTACCCAGAGATCAGAGGCTGAATGCCCTTGACTGCTGAAGTGTTCCCCGACTGGAAGGGAACATTCCTGCCTGGCAATTGTTGCGCAATGTCCGTTAATCTGCGATATCCATTCATTGCTTTCCCTGAGATTCTGACCCCGTCTCACCAGCAGGTTTAAACTCTTCCGGAATGCAAACTATATCCTTTAAGTTACCAAAACAGCAAGTAGCTATAATCAATGTTATTTTTTTACTAGAACAGATATTTAAAATAAAAATAGAGAGAGGCAGGCCAAAACACTTATTTCTCCTGTCTGAAATCTGAAAATGAAAGTAAAACTCACAGCCACAGCCCAGAGCCACCCACATAATGACATCACTGAAGCCATGTGATAAGACAAAAACTTTTTCTGAAGGGGCACTGACATGACAATGTTTACCTCATCCTAATTCTGGATGTTATCAGACAGGATAGATAGTGTTGACCTTTGCTTTGCTGTCTCTTTTATAGTAAAAGTTCTACTCTTCCTTTAAATCGATGGAATTGTGGAGCTTTATTCTCTTAGTGAGTAACATGGGTTTCTAACTGTGTATTTTAAAACAGAAATGACTGGTTCTTAACTGGGTTGTAACAAATTTTAAATGGTGAGAACCTATTAAATGTTGATTCTGAGAGGGATTTGGGTGTGTTCGTACAAGATATACAAAGTTAACATACAGATACAGAAAACAGTTAGGAAGGCAAATGACATGTTGGCCTTTGCTGCAATGATGTCGGAATTCAAGAAACTGAAACTGTAGAGGGCTTTGTTCTGATCACACCTAATGTACAGTTTTGAATCTGTATCAAAGAAAGAATATTCTCGCCTTTGAGGGGCTTCACAAAATTAATTCCTGGGATGAGAGAGTTGTCCTGTGAGGAAAAATTGGGTGGGATTCTCGGACCCCCCGCCGGGTCGGAGAATCGCCGGGGCCGGCGTCAATCCCACCGGCATCGGAGATTTGGCAGGGGCAGGAATCGCTCCATGCTGGTCGGCGTGCCCCCCCCCCCGGCGATTCTCCGGCCCGCGATGGGCCAAAGTCCCGCCGCTGTCATGCTTCACCCTCCGGCGTGGATCAAACCATCTACCTTACCGGCGGGAGCAGGCGGCGCGGGCGGGCTCCGGGGTCCTGTTGGGGGGGGGGGGGGGGGGGGGGGGGGGCGGGGGGGGGGGACGTAGGGCGATCTGGCCCCGGGGGGGTGCCCCCACGGTGGCCTGGCCTGCGATCGGGCCTGTGCTATGGGGGCACTCTTTTCCTTCCGCCTTCACCATGGCAGAGGCGGAAGCGACCCTCTCCCCTGCGCATGCGCAGGGATGACGTCAGCAGCCACTGACGCTCCGGCCCATGCGCGGACTTCCGCCGGCCGGCGAAGTGCCTTCGGCCCCGGCTGGCATGGCGCCAAAGGCCTTCCACGCCAGCCGGCGGAGCACCAACCACTCTGGCGCGGGCCTAGCCCCTCAATGTTAGGACTTGGCCCTTAAAGGTGCGGAGACATGCGCACCTTTGGGGCGGCCCGACGCAGCAGTGGACCCCCCCACCCCGCCGGGTAGGGGAGAATCCCGGCCATTAAGTCGAATGGTCCATTACCCTCTGGAGTTTAGAGGGATGCGAGGTTGTGTCATTGAAACATACGTTTTTGGGAAGGTCTAATATGGTAGTTGCTGAGAGACTGTTTCCCCTGTCGGGAGAACTTAGAACTGGTAGGCATGGTATCAGGATAAGGGATAGGCACTTGGACTGAGATGAGGTGAAATGTATTTGTGGCGAGATTTGTGAATCTTTGGCATTTTCCTCCCTAAATGATGATCAGTCGTTGAATGTACTTGAGGCTGAAATTGATAGATTTTTGGGCTCTAAGGGAACCGAAGCATACAGAGTTTGGACAGAAAAGTGGGAGTTCAAATTGAGGATCAGCCATGATCTTATTTAATAACAGAGCAGGTTCGAGAGCTCGTACTACCTACTCCTGCTCTTTCTTATATTCTGAGATTGATATTTGAGATGTCAGACAAGATCATTTCTGCTATTATCAAAGCCAGAGTCTGGTTACATGCCTCTATGGGATGTGAGAATTGAATTGAAGAGTCATGCACAGAGGTCTGATTTGTAGTATTCTCAATTTTCTGGCCATTAATTATTTGTGAGGTATGGTAGCAAGTTTGTGAAATATCTAGGGAGAAGTTGAGATGTACAAGATTTAAAAAGTTAATCTGAATTTTTCCGAAAGAGGAAAGTGTGTGAAAAAGAGTTAGACACATTTATAGACAAGTGTATGAAACTCACAAAGGAGAGAGGACTATGGAGCTTGGAATACAAAGACGGAGGGAGAAAATGAATGAGAGTTATAGGATGAAGTACAGATAGAAAACTGAAAGATAAGCAGAGACAGAGTTACAAGATGAAAGAAACATTCAAATAGTACAGGAAGTCATTTAGTTTCAGTTTCATAATTTCCTACAAAATGAAATGTTTTCAGTAACAGTAAAAATATGAAAACTCAAATTCCCAAAACTAGAGCCACCTGTGTGTAATAATAGTAGCAAACACATCATGAATCAGGTGACATAGCTGCAATGTACAATATTAAAAGCAAAACTGAGCCTCATTATTTTGAACACAATATCATGTTTCATATGTTTTGTTAAGGAAAGGACATTAAGGGTTATGGAATTATTGTGCAAATTTAGTAAAACAGTTTTGAGGGTTTAAATGCCCTAATCCTGTTCTTATGTTTCTAATAAACAGAATATAATTATTATTGAATACATTAATTATTTTCTCTCTCTTCCTACACCTCCTTTAGTACATTGTTCTGCACTGTCCGAATGTGTCAGCATTTGAGAGCCACCCCTTCACTCTTACAACCGTAAGTCCAATCATTCTTTTATGGTTTTTTTTAAAGGCAAGCCATTAAAGCAGATTTATACATTTCAATAGCTAAAGATTCAGATCACATGCAGACTCTTGACAACCTGACTTTTTCTGAAATTAGGAATAAGAGTATCTTGGTTACAAATTGCATGTCTGTGGTGAAAATGTAGCAGCAGTATTGAGACTTCTGAATTAAATCAGTAAGCTCCCTAAAATGGTGTTAGTTCCAGGGGTGCTATGTGACGGGGCTAAAATTAAATTTAAAACAAATTCTGCTGATCTGAAGCATTTTATTAATCACGCAACTCTTTGTTAATAAATAATTGTTATGTTTTGACACCATTTGCAGTGAGGAAATATAAAAATGCTTAATATTGATTTTACAAGCTTTGCTTGCATAGAAAAAAGTTCAATGGTGCCTGGGGACATTTGTCTCAATTTCAAGGTTTTCATTTTTCAATTAAAAGTTAGCAAAATTATAACCATTATTGCACATTGTAAAAAAAAAAGGCCTTTGAAGTCTGCAAACTTTCCACTGAGGAACTCGTGCCGGAACTTGGAAAAAAGGTGTAAATGGATATTTCTGCAGGGGCTCTACTGAGGACCCAAACAGAACATGGGAGAAACCCCCACAGAAATTCCGATTCCTGTTACTGCATGTCAAAGATTCTTGGGATTGCCCAAGAGTATGTCTATGGTTTACCACTTTTCTCATGCCTGATGCTGTTTTCAGAAATGTGCTTCATTAAGGAGTGCATCATTTCCCCCCGCTGTTATTTTCTTGCCAGTCACAGTATGCAAGGGGTTAAAGTTGATAACTGCTACCTCTTGCCGAAGACTGGAGAGAGTAAAAATAAACTGATAAGCTGCTGAGCAATAAAGCCAAATACCATATAGGTGCTAGAAATCTGAAATAGAACAGAAAATGCTGGAAGTACTAGACCTGTCTGGTAGCAACTGTGGAGAGAGTTAACATTTCACAGTTCAGGTGAAAGGTCGCAGACCTGAAAAGGTAACACCATTAGCTGACGTATGCATTGACTAATGATTTTTTTTTAAGATGTGGGTTTAGGAAGGCTTTGATATGTAATTGTCCTTGGAGGGTGACTCATACAGTTGTTTCAATGTGTTTGAAATACATCAGTCAGTCAAACCATTTTGTTTACTTGCAGACATCATGTGAGGCTTTTCACTCAGCAGTTGCATTCGTGTAGCTATTTTGAATCCTGTGTAGGGATAGAAAAATACAATTTTCACATCCTTTGTTCTGGGATATCTTCAAAGATATCTGAAGCTCTGCTGGGCAATATCGTGTGACGTCACAATCATTCTGAGGTTTCTGTTCTAGTAGATAACCTCCTAACAAGTAAATGATCGTACGTCGTGTGTCAATCTTATGGGGTGGGGTGTGTGGGGTTTGCATATCTATAGTGGAATGACTTAGACCAGACCTTTGAGATTGGCCACTTGGAATACGAGTTCCCTGATTAGTGGCCCAATCAGGGAACCTTTTCTTTGTATATGACAGGGAGTGTCAGGTCCTCTGCGCTCCCAGTGTAGACAGCAAGCTGAGCGCACATGGTTGTACTGCTGTTGGTTTTACTAACAAAAGGAATTCTGGTAAAGGGACATCTGCCTCTGTGGACTTATTACATATAGGAGGGATCTTTGTTTTGATTTTGTTAAAGCTTCAGGGCTCACTCATTGCAACTACGAGATAGAGGGTCATATTTCAAAAAACCTTTGTGTCGGTGGGGCTAGATGATCTACAGAAACCATTGACATATATTTGATTTTGAAGAAGATAATGAAGTTTGTATCTAATAGAACATAGAACATAGAACAGTACAGCACAGAATAGGCCCTTCGGCCCTCAATGTTGTGCCGAGCCATGATCACCCTACTCAAACCCACGTATCCACCCTATACCCGTAACCCAACAACCCCCTCCTTAACCTTACTTTAATTAGGACACTACGGGCAATTTATCATGGCCAATCCACCTAACCCGCACATCTTTGGACTGTGGGAGGAAACCGGAGCACCCGGAGGAAACCCACGCACACAGGGGGAGGACGTGCAGACTCCACACAGACAGTGACCCAGCCGGGAATCGAACCTGGGACCCTGGAGCTGTGAAGCATTTATGCTAACCACCATGCTACCGTGCTGCCCCAAACACTAACACTAATGTTAGTGTTCAATAGTTCATTAGACAAATGTATTGAACATTAAAATAGATTAGTGATTTTTAGCCTGTGAGAGTTTATTTTCATCCTAATGAAAACAAATGCATCACGTGCTAACATGTGAAAAAGTTTCCATAGTGACAAGGTCTTGGGGAAGCTCTTGCTACATTTGCCTAGATATTGACAGGGTCCTGGGTGTTTCGACTCCTATATTGTGTTGACCCTTATCATTAGAGCTGTGGAGGCCCAGTCATTGAGTATATTAAAGAAATCAATGGATTTCTAGATATTAAATATATCAAGGAATATATGGATAGTCTGGCAAAATGCCATGACAGCATGGACGCCTTGATATATCAATGGTTTCTGTAGATCATCTAGCCCCACCTACACAAAGGTTTCTTGAAATATGACCCTCTATCTCTTAGTTGCAATGAGTGAGCCCTGAAGCCCTAATATACAATCCTTCTCCATCTACCCATAAATTTACATCATTCCTCCAGCCCTCCCTCGACCGTTCATATCCAACACCAGGGGCGGCACGGTGTCGCAGGGGTTAGCACCGCTGCCTCAAGACATCAAGTGTGGAGTTTGCACATTCTCCTCTTGTCTGTGTGGGTCTCACCCCCACAACCCAAAAGATGTGCAGGATAGGCAGATTGGTCACGCACAATTGCCTCTTTAAAACAAAATTATATCCAACCCCACCTTCAGCCACTCGTCACACAGCCACATCTATCAAAAAGAACATAGGCATGAGGGAATGTGAGTTCTGAACTCATTTACAAGCCTTCAAGGCAAACCAACATGCTTAAAGAGAAATGTCATCCTTGCACCCCTAGTTGTGACTAATGTGAATGCGGACAAAAACATTTTATGAGTACTCCGATGCAGTGTTACCTCCTCACTTTTGACTGCATTGGAGAGAGGTGTCTGTATGTAGCCCCCTTTCCCTGGCTGACTTCAACGGGTGTCCTCATATCTCGCAATTCTGGTACAACAGCAATAACATGGGGCTGGATGGGTGGCACGGGAGCACAGTGGTTAGCATTGCTGCTTCACAGCGCTAGGGTCCCAGGTCCGATACCGGCTTCAGTCACTGTCTGTGCGGAGTCTGCATGTTCTCCCTGTGTCTGGTGGGTTTCTTCCGGATGCTCCGGTTTCCTCCCACAAGTCCCGAAAGATGTGCTGTTAGGTAATTTGAACATTCTGAATTTGCCTTCTGTGTACCTGAACAGGTGCTGGAATGTGGTGACTAGGGGCTTTTCTCAGTAACTTCATTGCAGTGTTAATGTAAGCCTACTTGTGCCAATAAAGATTATTTAAAAAAGCTCCCCTTATGGTGGGTTTTAACTCCTACTTTGGAATTTATGAATACATGCATATTGTACAAGAGCAAAGAGATTATGATGAATTTGTACACTACATTGCTTTGTTTGTAGCTAATGTGTTATAGCTTTGGGTATGCTATTACTATGAATAAAACTCTGGAGAGTGTAACGTGTAAATTCATCAATAGATGATACCTGGGAAGGAAGCATTGTGGAGGGACTTGTATTCCTGGAACTATTTATACTGGAGCAGAGATGGCAAAGAGGACATGTAAGAGAAGAATTTAAAAAAATTTATGAATGCATTTGAAGGCGTTAGCAGGAAAAGATACCTCTTGGTGAGAGTCAGCAGCAAGAGATGATCAATTTAAAATTGTCACTGAGAAGTTAGGAAAATAACTCTTTATACAGAGGATTGTGAGAGCATGGAATATTTGCCAGAGAGAGTAGTTGAGGCAGACACCATTTTGAAAAGAAGAATTGATAAAGTGTTTGAAACACTAGGAGTTAGTCTATGGGAAGAGAGCAGTAAATTTAATTTGCAGTTTTCTAGTGAAATGCCAATATAGATATAGACTGGAATTTTCCAGCTTTTCTCCGGCGTTGGGATTCTCTGGTCCCTCTGGCAGTGCACTGCAGCCTGCGGGTTTTCCAGCTGCGTGGGGTGTCTTCAATGGGAAATCCTATTGACAGCGGCGGGTACAGAGAATCCCGCCAATAATATGCTCAATGGCTCCTCTGCCAGTGTTGTAAATATCTGTAGTTCAGTAACTGTGCAAAACGCAGACCAGGGATTTAAATTTGACAGCTGTTTTCTTGGTTAGTTGAATTATACCACAACAAAGCATAAAGTTTAGAAAAGCTGTGAAAATGTTACGTTTAGCGATGTGCAGGGTGTTCATTGTGTCTTTACCCCTTTAACAACTTGTTAGTTTATGATTTCCAACTGTTTACCTCTTTGTTACGATAGTGAGACAGTATTTGAGTTCAAGCACCTGTGTTATGGGTTTCTAAGGCACAGGTTATAAGAGTTTTTTGAGGCGGGGAGGGCACTCTGAAGGATTTAGAAATGCCATTTTTTGTCACATAAAACATCAGAACCAGCCATTTTGTCAGCAGATTTATGTTTCCTTGTGTTTTTTTTCTCCAGACAAGTCCAGCTTGTAGCTTTAACTTGAACAATATTATGCTGCAATGATGTACAGGACTCTGGTGAGACCACATTTGGAGTATTGTGTGCAGTTCTGGTCGAGGCATCTGGATAGAAATTGTCCCATTGGGCAGACACAGCATGGGTTCATAAAGGGCTGGTTGTGCCTAACTAATTTAGTGGAATTGTTTGAGGACATTACCAGTGCAGTAGATAACGGGGAGCCAATGGATATGGTATATCTGGATTTCCAGAAAGCCTTTGACAAGGTGCCACACAAAAGGTTGCGGCATAAGATAAAGATGCATGGCATTAAGGGTAAAGTAGTAGCATGGATAGAGGATTGGTTAATTAATAGAAAGCAAAGAGTGGGGATTAATGGGTGTTTCTCTGGTTGGCAATCAGTAGCTAGTGGTGTCCCTCAGGGATCCGTGTTGGGCCCACAATTGTTCACAATTTACATAGATGATTTTGAGTTGGGGACCAAGGGCAATGTGTCCAAGTTTGCAGACGACACTAAGATGAGTAGTAAAGCAAAAAGTGCAGAGGATACTGGAAGTCTGCAGAGGGATTTGGATAGGTTAAGTGAATGGGCTAGGGTCTGGCAGATGGAATGCAATGTTGACAAATGTGAGGTTATCCATTTTGGTAGGAATAACAGCAAACGGGATTATTATTTAAATGATAAAATATTAAAGCATGCTGCTGTGCAGAGGGACCTGGGTGTGCTAGTGCATGAGTCACAGAAAGTTGGTTTAAAAGTGCAACAGGTGATTAAGAAGGCAAATGGAGTTTTGCCCTTCATTGCTAGAGGGATGGAGTTTAAGACTAGGGAGGTTATGCTGCAATTGTATAAGGTGTTAGTGAGGCCACACCTGGAGTATTGTGTTCAGTTTTGGTCTCCTTACTTGAGAAAGGACATACTGGCACTGGAGGGTGTGCAGAGGAGATTCACTAGGTTAATCACAGAGCTGAAGGGGTTGGATTACGAGGAGAGGTTGGGTAGACTGGGACTGTACTCGTTGGAATTTAGAAGGATGCGGGAAGGGGATCTTATAGAAACATATAAAATTATGAAGGGAATAGATAGGATAGATGTGGGCAGGTTGTTTCCACTGGCGGGCGAAAGCAGAACTAGGGGGCATAGCCTCAAAATAAGGGGAAGTAGATTTAGGACTGAGTTTAGGAGGAACTTCTTCACCCAAAGAGTTATGAATCTATGGAATTCCTTGCCCATTGAAGCAGTTGAGGCTCCTTCATTAAATGTTTTTAAGATAAAGATAGATCGTTTTTTGAAGAATAAAGGGATTAAAGGTTATGGTGTTCGGGCCGGAAAGTGGAGCTGAGTCCACAAAAGATCAGCCATGATCTCATTGAATGGCGGAGCAGGCTCGAGGGGCCAGATGGCCTACTCCTGATCCTAGTTCTTATGTTCTTATGTTATGACTCTACTTAATGAGCACTGATACAAATCATGCAACAGTATCTATATGGACTATAAAGGAAGCAAATCCATTTAACTTATCTTTTAAAAGTCTTCCTACTTTTATCTCTTAGTTCTCCCCTTCATTGAGCTGTTGTAAAACCCGACACCTGCAGACCTCCGGCTGCCTCACTGAAAATCACAACCTACTGCAGATAGGTTCACAATATAAATGAGCTCGGAGGGAGACTGTTCAGGGCCTATTCCATTCCCCCACCCATGGGAAAACGTCAGAGAGCAGAAACAGAGTGCTGTACTTTAGATGGGGAGGTGGTGAATGCACTACTCGACAATCACCACCTCCGGTTTCCAACCATAAAGCCGCCGGAAGCCAACTTGCCCCATGGCAACCTGCCCTGCAGTCATAACACGCTGTGAGCGGCTAAATTTGTGAACAGTGGGACTCCTCACTTGGGACAATGTCCTGCCCTTGGGAGCTGCCTGTTCCATCACGCCCGGCGACACCAGAGTTCAGTAATGAATTAAATTACGACTGCAGGAAGAAGACCAAAGAGGAACCTGGCTGCCCCAAGAACACAGGTCCTTGAGATTTAGGACAGTGAGAGATCCCAGAGCCTGGCGAGGGGGAGGAGGGGGGTAGTGGGGAGGGGCCTGTGGGGCAGATGGTGTGGTCGGAAGGGAGTGTAAGATGTTCGGGGGGTGGGGGGGGGGGTGCTGCAGTTGCACGGATGCCTGAGATGCCCCACCCACCTCCTTCCTGCCTTTGTTCATGGCCTTTACAAATGGCCTGCCTACTCCTCCCCGACTCCTATGCTAACATATTTTGGCATGGGTAGCATATTATTCAGGTCATTGGGCTCATTAATAAGCCTAAATTACCCGTATGCATTTACATATGGCAAGCGGACTGCAGATTTCAGAGCCCAGAACCGAGCGTACTCCGAGGGTGAACTCAGGGGTGGGCAGGATGGTGGTGGGGTGGTGACCTGACCTATTTTAAATGACCGCCCATTCGAGCTGAAAGTCCACCCCACGGGGACACATCAAATCCAGCATAGATGTGGGATTTCCAGCTGCACCTTCAATTATTTTATTTGCTGTCCTGTCTCAGTTCCTGTCTGAATGGGGACAGGAAAATTCTGACCCTAGTCACTTCAAGCACAACAGTGGGTCTTACATTGTAAAAGGATCTGCCAAAGAAGCCATCTCTTCAAGCGAATGGAGCAGTGGTTTGGAAGATTCTGAAATTGAGTGGAAGGTATATTGGTGAAGAATACATAGCTACCATGGGGAAAAATGATATTTGTAAATGTTAAGAGTTATAACTGGAGCTTTAAAAATACATGCTTCCTTGTGTTATCATATTCCTGCATTTGATTGTGTTTTAGTGCCTATAACTGTACCTGACAGACTAATTCCGAGATTGTGTCAAGCTTCTCATTTGGAGGACGTAATGCAGCATCAATAAATATAAATGAATGTGCAATCGGTGCTAGTTGGCATATCTGAGTGTGCAGAACAGTCAACTTGCTTGTAGAGGCTCTGTGTAGTTTTTCATTTCTGGCTTGAATGAAACTGCCCTAACCCTTCGCAAAACTTGAGTGGGCAGCTTTGCAAACTCAGCCTGTGCAAGCTCTCACATTGCAGTTGTCTGCCACCTGTGTTGGGAAATCTGGCCTGCGGTGCAAACAGAGATGATGGTGCAGCCTCAGCATATTAGAGGGCTGCTTCTACTTCAATTACTTCTGAGATATAAACATAGCATATTTTGTGTCAGCTGTGCAGGGTGTGAATATTTATTCTGTAATATTCATACAATAGTGGATTTTACAGTTGGTGTCGTGTACAGCAGCAATTATTTGCATCAGATTGCAACAGCTGGAAACACAGGAATTTGTAGCCAAGAGCTTGAGTGCAGCTACTAAACGACCCGGGCTCATGGAAAGGTAATCGAGCTTTATATGTTAGGCTGCATAGTGGAATAAATTGCATTTTCCAGATATGTAGAAAACTATGAATTATCATGTGTTAGGAGTTGTGTGCCATATTGGGCCACAACTTACTGGAGGAGTGAATTGTAGGATTGTGAAATTAAAGGCCTAAGTACTGAGGAGGAAGTGTAATTTTGAGTAAGTGGATTCAATGCTTAATCAAATACAAAAAGACAAATACAGAGAAAATAAAAATATATTTCAAAATGTTTACATTTTATGTTTGTAGAACATTCAGCAATTAAAAACTGAAGGAATGAGACTCCACATTTGTAATGGTTAATTTTCAGTAACTGATGTGGCTGGGAGAGAGATTACTGTGGAGGTATTATGAGATGCTGCGGGAGAAATGAGGTGGCAGACTTACCCTGGCTGCACATAGAAGGTCATTAATCTTCTTCCGGCACCACAGCCCTGTCCTTTTATGGAGTGAGCTGATGCTCACAATCCCGGTTACAACTTCCCTGGCAGGGTTGGTCACTTTGCTGGCTGTACATCTGCCTGATTGTGGGTACAGGGTTTCGCCCTCTGTTGGACCCATCCAGAATTTTGCTGAAGGATCGCTTAGTAAAACGTGGTGCAGTCTTTCTGGCAACCATCCCCCCCCCCCCCCCCCCCCCCCCCCCCCCCCCCCCAAGTGCCGGGGAGGCGCTTAAAAGGAGTGTCCCACTGATTGCAGGGATTAAGTTGTAGCGGGGCAAGCGAATCGGAAAATTCTGCCGTGAATTGCGGCATTTGAACATTTCCACCAATACATGAGGACCGAGAACATTGTTGCAGATTGAAAAAGACTGGAAGGAACTTTACATTCCTGCTTAAATACAAAAAGGGAATTCAAATAAATCTGTTCCACTAATCAAGTTGTCTGATTTCTTCAATATTGTAAGCCATAGCTTGAAAGGGAATAGGGGAGGATAAGGAGACACAAAAAAGATGTTCTGATATGAATCTTATCAGAGCTTGGGGGAGAGTAATTTATTCCTTTGTAGGGCCAAGCAGTTTCCCAACAATCAGAACCATATGTAAAGAGCCAGTGGGGTTTGGGTCAATGTGCATGTCAGTGTACACCTCCAAACAAGAAAGAGCATAATTTTTCCTGCTATCTGTATATTTTGCTTCCTTCTGTCCCCAGGGCCTATTTTACAATGTCAAGATGGATTTAATGGACCCTTGACAGCACAACATGAGCTCCAATCAAGAGAACTTCTTTTCCACATCTTACAACCAGAAAGTACCACAAGATATGAATCAGGGTGTCATGACCTTAATGTCCTCTCGGAGTTAGTGTAGTCAGTGTAGGACTATTTTACTTCATGAACAGGGAAGACAATTACTGTAAAGACCTCTCTTGCTTTTTATTGTGAGCTTATTTTGTGTCAGCCATGACTCAGTTGGTTGTATTGTTGCTCCTGAGTTCCACTAAGGGAGTACTGCACTTTTGGCTGAGACATAGAACTGAGCCCCTGTCAGCCTCCTAAGGTGGGCGTAAAAGATCTTATAATAAAAGATCTTTCATTTATGATTAAGAATGAAATATGTCGTAGGTTACAGAGAGATGTAGATGGGTTAGTCAGGTGGGCAGAGCAGTGCCCAATGATATTTAACCCCGATAAGTGCGAAGTGATGCATTTTGGAAGAAGAAGCATAACAAGGGCATTTGTAATGAATGGCAGGACACTTGGAAGCTCAGAGATGAATCTTGGGGTACTTGTTTACAAATCCCTGAAGGCTGCAGAGCAGTTGCATCGGTTAGTTAAGAAGGCATATGGAACATTTGCTTTTATCAGTCGTGGCTTAGAATATAAGAGCAAGGAGGTTATGTTGGAACTGTACAGAACATTGGTTAGGCCACAACTGGAGTACTGTGTGCAGTAGGGTGCTGGTTTAGCTCAGTTGGCTGGACAGCTGATTTGTGATGCAGAGCAAGACCAACAGCTTGGGTTCAATTCCCGTACCAGTTGAGGTTATTCATGAAGGACCCCCCCCCTTTTCAACTTTGCCCCTTGCTTGAGGTGTGGTGGGCCTCAGGTTGAATCACCACAAGCCAGCTCTCCCCCTCAAAGGGGGAAGCAGCCTATGGTCATCTAAAGTGACTTTACTTAATGTGTGCATCTCTGGTTACTTCACTATAGGAAGGAGGTGATTGCACTGGAGCAGGTACAGAAATGTTTCACCAGGATATTGCCGAGGATTGGGCATCTGAGCTACAAGGAGAGACTGGATAGGCTTGGATTGTTTCCTTTAGAACAGAGAAGGAGGGGGGAATCTGATTGAGGTGTATAAGATTATGAGGGGTTTGAGGGTAGATAGGGTACAGCTCGTCCCCTTGGTTCAGAGGTAAATCACAAGGGGCCACAGTTTTGGGTGAGGGGCAGGAGATTCCGAAGGGATTTGAGAAAAATATTTTCCACAGAGGGTGGTGAGAATCTGGGCCGGGATTCTCCCATACCCGGCGGGGTGGGGGGTCCCGGCTTAACGGAGTAGCGCCAACCGCTCCGGCGTCGGGCCTCCCCAAGGGTGCGGAGAATCGGCGCGGGGGGCACGCCGATCGGCGGGGCATGATTCCCACTCCCACCGATTCCCAGGTGGCGGAGAATTCCGGCCACGGCAGGGGCGGGATTTACGCCGGCCCTGGGCGATTCCCCTGCGGGGGGGTCAGAGAATTCCGCCCCTGGAGTGCACTGCCTGGGAAGGTATGGAAGCTGAAAACTTCAGAACCTTTAAAAAGCACTTGAGACACCATCACATTCAAGGAAATGCAACAGATGCTGGTAAAGGGATTAGCACGGGATTAGGGGTAGTTATTGTCGGTGCAGACTCAATGAGCCAAAGGGCCTTTTCTGTGTTGTTTGACTCTACGACTCTACGTAGAAGCACTACCTCAAATGAAGTCTCAGTTTAGATCAGTGGTTCTCAACCGGGGTCCACATGGACCCTGGGGGTCCATGTAAAATTACTGGGGGTCCACACAAAATAAATACCGAATTGGGGGTCCACGGTGATATTTTAGTGGTCCATAGAGAAGTTCTACTTCAGAACAATTGTTATTACTGAGAATATAATTTTTACAGTAATCTACGCCATATTAAAATACTAAAAGTAGAAATATTCATGTAGCTATGAATTTTTTATGGCAATCAAGTAGAAGAAAAAAACTTTACATTTGACAGTGTCGTAAATTTAAAGTTACCTAGAATAAACGGAGGTGAAAATCACCCATCTTTTCTCAGGTAGCAGGCAGCGACCTTAGATGTTTGTTTTCATGATGAATATTCACCTTTCTCTCTCTCTCTCTCTCTCTCGCACTGACAAAGGTCAAAGAGAGATTATAATCTATCTAATTTACCTTGAGGGCTGAAGGGGCTTAGAACCAAAAAGGTGCATTTGCTGTGACCCTAATTGTCCCACTAATCTCCCTTGGGATTCATAAACTTATGGGTGAAGAGAATATGCCTTACTTTGCCTGGAACGCAGTTTTCATATTTTAAAAAAAGTTCATAGTTCGATTCAAACTATTTTTCTTTCAGATTTTTCATCCTAACTCAAGTTATGAATAACATTTCTTTACAGGAGACCCTCATTGAATTACAAAGTGATGAAATATTGCACGCAAAATTCAAAGATGGGAAGCATAATATATGGAAAACAAATGACACTGCTAAAAAGTACCCACTACTCTGGGATAAAGCACAGCTCTACGTTATAGCTTTTCCATAATCTTACCTTGTTGAATCAGGATTTAGTCGTGTTTTTCACTTATTATCAAAAGCTCGTAATAGACTCGACATTGTGAAAAAGGGTGATCTTCGACTATCATTGACCTCGATGGAGCCGAATATAAAAAAACTCGCTGAGCAGCAGCAACCACAGGGATCTCATTGAATAAATCTGCATTTTTTTCTTAATTACTCACTATGGGGGTCCACAAAAAAAAATTAAGAGGAAAAGGGGTCCATGGGTTAAAAAAGGTTGAGAACCACTGGTTTAGATTGTGCTCAAGTTAGAGAACATACAAATTGGCATGCTGTGCAATTGTCGATATGTTTCTTGGACTGTGGAGCAATGGAGTTCAATATGTCAGTGCTATTTCAAAGAAGAGCAGGGACGTTATCCCCAGTGTCCAGGCCAATATTTATCCCTCAAACAGTATCAGCAAAATCGTTAATCTGGTCTTTATCACTTGGCTATATGTAGGAGCATATTGCACACAAATTGGCTGCTGTGTTTCTTACATTCCAACTGTGACTATGGGCCGAATCTTCCTCTGGACTTGGGAAAACCTGACCTTTGCACTTTCGCAACCCACAGACTGCACACGCGACTTTGCACATCATTTTTGCTTTTTCGCACCGGGGCTGGGTTCACAGTGCAGTTTTCAGCCACACTGAAGTGAGTAAGGAGTGTAGGCCTGTTTGAACTCAGCACTGAGTTCCAGTGGCCCTGCTGAATTTGGCTTTCCCATATTTGAAAGTCACGTCCTGCCCGATAACCTAATTAAACAACCCACCCGGCGGTAATGCTTTCTGCCATAAATGGACTTTGGGATCTGGAGTCCATCCGCTATTTTGGATATGGCAAGACTCCATGACAATCCAGGTCTAAATGTGGCCATTCATGCACTGAAATGTGCCTCTGCACCCAAACGTAACGTGGCCCTGTATTTCAAAAGTACTTGATTGACTGTAAAATGTTTGGGACGTCCTGTGGTTCTGAACACACTATATAAATGCAACTCTTTTGTTTTCTCGATAAAAACTCAGAAAAAATCATTCTCGAGCTGTTTCTTGTAATGAAAGATCTTTCACTTATGATTTAAGAATGAGACATGTCGGAGCACTAGCTCAAATAAAGTCTCAGTTTAGATTATGCTGAAGTTAGAGGACATCAAACTGCCATGCTGTGTGCGCAATGGCAGATATTTTGCCAGACTGGAGTTATGGAGTTCAATATTGCAGTGCATTTTTTTAATCATTTAAGCAACTTGTTAACTGTAGAATTGACTTGAACCTTAAATTAGTATAACAAACTCCAGCTGTGTAATGGCTTTAGTAGAAAAGAATTGACATCTGTGTCATGGTTTTTCAATGAGCAGCACAGTTAAGGAACTGCATGTTTTTCTCCGATTTCCTCACCGCACTAACTCTACAACCCTTGGGAGTCTCGGGTCTTTGTCCCAGAATCTTGTTTTCTGCAAATTCATTTTGTCCTTTTGAATGTTTGCTGATGTCTTTAACGGTTAAATCAATTACTTAGTGTTGTGAAACACACCCGGTCACTCCTGAGAATATCATTATGTCTGAAACTGTGAGAATTTAACTGACTTTTCAACAAAGAAATTCCATTTTGCCAACTATTATGATTTTTTAAAATTAGGGTAACTGTGTTCTACCTCACCCCTTTATTATAATCTTTATTGTCACAAGTAGGCTCACATTAACACTGCAATGAGGTTACTGTGAAAATCCCCACGTCGCCACACTACGGCATCTGTTCAGATACACTGAGGGAGAATTCAAAATGTCCAATTCACCTAACAAGCACATTTTTCAGGATTTGTGGGAGGAAACCGGAGCACCTGGAGGAAACCCACGCAGACATGGGGAGAACGTGCAGACTCCGTACAGACAGTGACCCAAGCCGGGAATTGAACCAAGGTCCCTGGCGCTGTGAAGCAACAGTGATAACCACTGTGTTACTGTGTCGTCCCTAAGTGAGCGATACTGATCTGATCATACACACTTTTGCAGTAATCTTATATCTTTGCAAGACATGTCTTTGGTTTTCCCTAATGTACATCTACCGAGAGATTTGGAAGATTATTTGGTCTGACTGTGGTACGTAATGTATTGTGTAAAGCGTTCTTTTGTCTATCAATTAGCAAAGTAAATAATGATGCAGCACTGTAGGGGTGACATGGTGGTGCAGTGGTTAGCACAGCTGCCTCACAGAGCCGAGGACTCTGGTTCGTTCCTAGCTCTGCGTCACTGTCCATGTGCAGTTTGCACATTCCCCCCTATGTCTGCGTGGGTCTCACCCCCCCACAACCCACAAGATGTTAAGAGTAGGTGGATTGGCCACGCTAAATTGCCCCTTAATTGGAAAAAAAAGAACTTGATACTCTAAATTTATAGGGAAAAAAATGATGCAGCACTCTGTGAGACACCTGGAGGTACGTTGCTGTCTGGGGATAAATGTAGTTCCTGATTTTGCAGCAGGACATGGGAAATTTCAAAATTGGTTTATTCAATGTTTTCAAGTCCAAGGCTTGCAATCTTTCTGAAATCAATGTATGTCCTCTAGCTACTGCTTTCTTTCCCAAGTTAACCACATTTGACTAATTATTATTGGGTGAGGTATTGGCTCTGATTAATAGCACACGTGTAGCAAATATAAGTAGAGTGAAAAAGTCTGAGCTAATGACAATAATCCGATTGTAAATGACCTGCTGCGCCTGCAGTTCATTAAAAACAAAACAACTGGAATACCTGGCTTGTTACCATGTCCATTAATTAGGTGAAAATTGCCGGCGGTGATGGAAGTGTGAGCTATATTGGCTCCATTATATACGATAACTGTTGACAAATGAGCTGTGTTTTCTTTGGTAGGTATGTCAACTTGGATAAATTATTCCTTGGATAAATTATTCCCTGGAATCCATTCATTTCTTTCTACTCGGTTTTGAATTCTTGTGCCACTGGTTTGCTTTATCTAATTACTTAAAGAAAACGCATAATTGACTGGAAGACTGGTAACTAAATAGAGTTAATCTAACTGAGATTTGTTCTGTCTTTTTTCTGTAACTGCCATTCGTGATAAATTTGTAGCCACAACGAGTTTTGCATTTCAGGGCTGATGGAAGTGTAAATATTTGCTCCTGGCAAATCTACTTTTCATTTACTTTGTATTCTGATAAAACATAGGTTCTAGATGGCTGATCTTATAAAACTGCATCATGCAGATCATGCAACATTTCCCTAATATTCCCTGATGGAACAGAATTTGGTGATAGGCCACCATTGGAAAAATCACAAATATCAATGCCTATTGATGGCACAGCATGTTGGATTTCCTTGGGCTTGCCTTGGCGTATAATTTCTTCCGCATAAAATAGGAGTGTCCCCTACCCACTACCATTTTCTTCCCTCCTATCCTGAATGTTACGGCTCCTTGGGATGAAAGACTGACCCAAATGGTTATTCACATGTGAGGCAAAAGAACAAAAGTCATGAGTGGGGTAGCATGGCAGTGGCTGACTCAGTGCCTACGTATATAATTTTCAGTATAGTACTCAAGAGTAAGAACCAATGTTGGGCTATTTCCTTCCGAGCCCAGGAACATTTAAATTCCATTTTAGAAATCCTGCTGGCATTTGAAATTTACCAATGGTAGTTTTGCTGAGTTTCATTCAGTGATTAACTTGCCTGTTTTTTTTTTACAGCTCATACTGCAAAACATAAAGCAGATGTTTCATCACACAATAATTTCTAATTGGTTTATTTCCTAGAGTCCGACAGAAAATAGAGGCACATTTGGCATCCATATCCGTGTTCTGGGTGATTGGACAGGTAAGTCTAAGATTTTACAGCTGAATTGAAATATGGAAATATTATATGTTTCCTTACTCTTGGATGCGATTTAATAGAGTCCCGTGTCGAGTGCGTTTAGCCGGGTGTTTCTGGTGCTCATGGCTGTAATTATATGTACATGGGTACGCCAGTGGAGGGTTAATTATTACATCTCAGTGTAATTCAAATACTAGAGGGCAACACCAGTTCCCAGTATAAATTTCAGGGAATGCTGGGTAGTTAGTAGAGAGTTAGCAGAGGAATCAGATTTATCACAGCACGAGGAGTAGTTTAGATTAGAGAAAGAGTTAACACAAGGACATCATTCGTAATTACTAGATTATAGATTACTGCCCGACAGATTCAACCCTGCTTTATTATTAATTATAGCTCAGTAGCGTGTGCAAACTTTATTTAATTAATCGTCATCCAGTAAATTAGTTTTGATTCAATCTAAAGATTGATGGTTTCTTTGTCATCAACTCAACGGACCATTCTGGATTAAAAAGCAAAGAACAACAACATATTACCACCAAAGGTAATATAATACCTGCTATCTAACCGGACTCGGTTTCATTTCGGGGACTCAATGTGGAACATCCCGCCGAGGACACACTGATTCCCATTTCCTGCATTGAAGATCTCCACTCGCAGGTAGAGAACCATTTAAAAATGACACCCCAATCTGGAGACCACCCTAACATCCCAACTCACCTATAAGGGGGTTATCGAGCGTCCCATACCCCATCTCATAAGGGCAGGACATGCCTGGGCCCCTATCGGTGTGCCCAGATTGCACTCCCAGGGACCCCATCAGGGTCATCAGGGCAGCACCCTACCTAGAGCCCAACCACCCAGGAGTTCCCGATCTACTGGAAGTCCCCCCCCCCCCCCCCCCCCCCCCCCCCTCCAACCCCCACTGAGTGCCAGTACATCTGGTCCCTGTTTGTGGAAACCAGTACTAACTGGCGCTTGCTTTGGGTCTCCGAGTCATGGGGGTTAGATCCCGCACCTTAAGTAACTCCGGTGAGTGGGAATCAAAGTGCTGCTTATAGCCAGAGGATGGGATCCAGATCGCAACATTTTGCGAGATCCCGTTAGATCTCGGGAGGCAAGGCGAGGCGAGCCAGATTAATCCCGCAGGACACCTCTCGTGAGGTTTACCAGCCACGTTGCACCCTGATTTAGGCGCGTGCGGCCGTTAGATTTTGCCCCTTATCACCATCCAGACCACTCTCCAAATGGACCCTCAGACCATTCCCCTCTCAAACTTACTTCTGGACCACTCCCTTCCTCAAACTCCCCATCATCCTTAACAGTTAAGGTGATTCCAAAACATTGTTTTTGTCCCTTAAGTTCAGATGCAGACTGCAGCTTATTTTATTGATATGCGGGAAATGTTTTAAAAATATATTCTTTCACAGTATTTAGCCATTGCTCATTAGGCCAGTGGGTATTGCCCATCCCTAATTTCTCTTGAGAAGATATGCCAGGCTGAGGTGAAACTTGTTCACTGTAAAGTTCATGTAAGATGTAAGAATACTTGGAGAACAATTACTAATGAAATATATATTTTTAATACATTCAAAGGATGTAGGCAATTCTGGCAAGGCCAGATTTATTTCTCATTCCTAATTTCCCTTGAGATTGTGGTGGTGAACTACACGCTTGAATTTCCATGTGGTGTGGGTATGCCCACTGTGCTAAGGTAGGGAGTTCCAGGATTTTGACCCAGCAAGGATAAGGGAACGGTGATTTATTTCCAAGCCAGGATGGTGTGTGCTAGGAGGTGTTGGGTTTGCATTTTGTTTTCTTCTAGGCACCAGAGATCATAGGTTTGGGAGGTGCTGTTGATGAAGCCTTGGCAAGTTACTGCAGTGCATCTTGTAATGGTACATACATCTGCAAGTGTTCACTAGTGGTGGAAGATGTGAATGTTTAAGGTGGTGGGCGAGTTGCCAATCAAGCAATTGCTTTGTTCTGGAAGGTGTGAAGTTTCTTGAGTGTTGTTGGTGCTGTAGTCATTCAGGCAAGTGGAGAGTATTCCATCACACTTCTGACCTGTGCTTTATAAATGTGGATTGGCTTTGGGGAGTTGGGAGATGAGTTACTTGCTGCAGAATTCCCAACCTCTGATCTGTTGCTTTAGCCACTGCATTTATATGGCTGGTCCGATTAAGTTTCCGGCCATTGTTGACTTGCAAGTTGTTGAAGGTGGGAGATTCATTACCTGATAGACTGATAGGGCAACATTTGGCAGTTTGGTTTTGTCCTACCTTTTTTAGACATGGCATATCTGGGGAATTTTCCATGTTATCAGGTAAGGTTAGGTGAGAGTGACTGCCCTTGACATCAAGGCAGCATTTGTACAGGTATGGCATCAAGGAGCCCGAGCTAAACTTGAGTCAATAGGAATCAGGGGGAAAACGCTCCACTGGTTAGAGTCATACCCAGCACAAAGGAAGATGGTTGTGGTGGCTGGAGGTCAATCACCTCAGCTCCAGGACATCACTGCAGGAGTTCCTCAGGGTAGTGTCCTGGGCCCAACCATCTTCAGCTGCTTCATCAATGACCTGCCTTCCATCATAAAGTCAGAAGTGGGGATGTTTGCGGATGACTGCACAATGTTCAGCACCATTCGCAACTCCTCAAATAATGAAACGGTTCATGTCCAAATGCAGCAAGACCTGGGTAATGTCCAGACTTGGGCTGACACGTGGCAAATTACATTTTCACCACACAAGTATCAGGCAATGATCATCTCCTACAAGAGAGGATCTAACCACCGCCCCTTGACATTCAATGGCATTACCATCGCTGAATCCCCCTCAATCAACATCCTGGAACGCAGATGCCGGTCAACGGAGGTGCTGAGGAGTTGGGGCTCCGTGAACGGAGATGCTGGGGAATGCTGGCCGAGAGAGTGGCAATGCAGGGGAACGAGGGCCAGGGAGTGGAGATGGTGGTACGGGGGCTGGGAGAGGGTGCGCAACAGGGGGGGAGAGGGAGAGAGGAAGATTAATGAGCGCACAAACTTTGGTCCTTTTTATTAAGTGGCCTTTTTAAAAAACTAAATATTGTTATGACATTTTTTTTCAAATTCAGATTAAAGTTGTGCTGAACCTAAAATGGATACACTGGTGAGATCTACCCGGTGCTTTGTACCCAAAAAGCAGTATGGCATGGCTGGTAGATGCTGGGAGATCCCTCTTCCAGGATCTACCTGGCTCGCCATGCCTCGCGAGATCTAACGCGATCTCCTGAGACTTCATAATGTAAAGGGCGGGATCAGTTTCCATCAAATCTGCATATTAGAGTGAGACAGCTAGTCCCACTCTAATCTGCATTCCCAAAATCTAACCAAGGCATTAGGGATTCACCTTGCCTTGGAGATCTTGGGTGAGCACCGTTCAGTGCTGGTCTCCATAAATGGGGGACCAGATGGAACGGCACTCAAGGGGGGGTCTCCCAGGGGATCGGAGGCTGCCATGTGCTTGCCCTCTGGGCAGGGTGACACCCTGGCATTGCTGATGCCGCCTGGGCACCCTGGCACTGCTGCCTGGGTGCCAGCCTGGCACTAGCAGGATCAGTGCCAAAGTGTGAGGCTGGCACTGCCAAGCTGACATTTTTCACACAATGGGGATTGGCCTGGGGGTGCTCTGTGTGGGTATTGAGGGGGGGGGGGGGGCAGGGGGGGAGGAGAGGACCCCGTACAGGTGTGTTGGGGCTTGGGGGGATCGGGGGTTGTGTCAGTGGGTTGAGAGATTGGGACACCATTTTTAAATGGCACCTCTCCCCTGCACTGAGGTGTTCTGGTGAGCCGAGTTCTTCAATGCAGAAAAGAGATGAAGTATAGCTTGGGCCGCACATTCCCTGCTGTGGCCCCGATCTAACCAAATGGCCATTTGACAGTGTGTTGTTTCTCGCTGTTGCGAGCACCGGGAAACATCATGGTAGACTGGTACAAAAGGTAGGGCAGCACGGTAGCATTGTGGATAACACAATACAGGGCTATGGGCCGGGTGCAGGAAGGTGGGATTAGAAAGGACACCTGGGTGTCCTCAGGCTGGCACAGACACGATAGACCGAATGGCCTCCTGTGCTGTACCTTTTCTATGGTTCTACATACCAGAATGAAGGACTTCTCAAATGAACAGTGGTTGAGGACTCTGGGTCTGTACTCGTTGGAGTTTAGAAGGATGAGGGGGGGAATCTCACTGAAACTTACAGAATATTGCGAGGCCCAGATCGAGTGGACGTGGAGAGGATGTTTCCAATCGTAGGTAAAACTAGAACCAGAGGGCACAGCCTCAGACTGAAGGGACGATCATTTAGCTAGAGGGTGGTGAATCGGTGGAACTCATTGCCGCAGAAGGCTGTGGAGGCCAAGTCACTGAGTGCCTTTAAGACAGAGATAGATAGTTTCTTGATTAATAAGTGGATGAGGGGTTATGGGGAAAGGCAGGAGAATAGGAGTGAGAAACATATCAGCCATGATTGAATGACAGAGTAGACGCAATGGGCTGAATGGCCTAATTCTGCTCATATATCTTCTAATAATAGTCGCTTATTGTCTAACAGTCGCTTATTGTCAGAAGTAGGCTTCAATGAAGTTACTGTGAAAAGCCCGTAGTCGCCACATTCCGGCACCTGTTTGGGGAGGCTGGAATGGGAATTGAACCCGTGCTGCTGGTCTTGTTCTGCATTACAAGCCAGCATTACAGGGGCTGGTTTAGCTCACAGGGGCTGGTTTAGCTCACCAGGCTAAATCGCTGGCTTTTAAAGCAGACCAAGCAGGCCAGCAACACGGTTCGATTCCCGTACCAGCCTCCCCGGACAGGCGCCGGAATGTGGCGACTAGGGGCTTTTCACAGTAACTTCATTGAAGCCTACTCATGACAATAAGTGATTTTCATTTCATTTCATTTCTTAGCCCACTGTGCTAAACCAGCCCCTGGTTATGGTCTTATGATAACATTTGTTTCTCATTTTCGATTGTTATCCTGTACTTTCATAGGATACCAGCTGCTCCTTCTCCTAAACCCCCTGCCCATTCCAATTAATAGACCAGCTTGCATTGGGTTTTCAAGTCCAAATCATTTAATGTAAATTGGCAATAATCCCAACACTAATTAGTGATACATCCAATCCTGTCTCAACGCCATTGCATTATTTGTTGTATTCTTTGCCTCAGAGTTTTTTTTCTGTGATTTCCAATTTCAGAAGCAGCCTTTTGTGACGAATTTAAGCAAAGGTTTTCTAGAAATTTAAGGCTTGGAATTCCCTATTGGAGACAGAAATTGGGAGGTGGGTTTGATTCTGGTCATGATCCCACCCCTGACTCAAAACAGGAAGTGACTGCTTTTTGATTGAGTTGGGGAGTTAATTGCTTAAAAGGCAGGTCTGCCACTCAACGAACTGGCAAGTGCATGGGAACGGATATGGATCAGTCAAAAGGTGGGACACATAGGGATGGATTCTCCGGTCGCCGACGCCGAAACCACAGTCGGCGAACGGCTGGAGAATCCGAGTTACCGACCAAATCGGGGGCGGCGCGGCCGTATCGGCAGCTAGAGCTGGGCACTCTATGCTGCCTGCTAGCCTCCAGCAAAACGGGGAATCAGTGGCCGTTTTGCACCAGTTTTTATGGGGTAAAACGCCACCATTCCCACGACGGCTTGGGGACATAGCCCCAGAATCGGAGAATCCAGCCCATTCTGACTCATTTTGGCAGCCATTGCTGTGGAACATTGGGACAAAAGTTGGCAAAGTTGAAATTTCCCACCGTGCAACAGAAGGCAGATGATGAGTTATTTAAAATCTGTGGAATTTTATATAACTGGGTAACACTGCTCTGCCATGCTCAGCCTCTTCTGCGCCATTTTGAACTGCATCTCAGATAACTGACAGCTGATTCTGTTCCTGTCTCCACTGAGCTGATTTGAATCACAATAGTTGCCAAAGTCCAGCTGCCTCTAAAAATTAGAACAACTTACTGGGGTGTGTTCTTGATGAGCCCACCCTGATGCTAAGTACCTCATTAATAGGAGCAAGTCTGGTTTGATGCCCAAACTAGGGAAGTGGCTGTGCTGGACCTGGTATTGGGGAATGAGCCCGGCCAGGTGGTAGAGGTCTCAGTAGGGGAGCATTTCGGCAACAGTGACCACAATTCAGTAAGTTTTAAAGTGCTGGTGGACAAGGATAAGAGTGGTCCTAGGGTGAATGTGCTAAATTGGGGGAAGGCTAATTATAACAATATTAGGCGGGAACTGAAGAACCATATGAAGAACTGGCGGATGTTTGAGGGTAAATCAACATCTGACATGTGGGAGGCTTTCAAATGTCAGTTGAAAGAAATTCAGGATGGGCATGTTCCTGTGCGGAAGAAGGATAAATACGGCAAATTTCGGGAACCTTGGATAACAAGAGATATTGTTGGGCCTCATCAAAAAGAAAAAGGAGGCATTTGTCAGGGCTAGAAGGCTGGGGACAGATGAAGCCTTTGTGGAATATAAGGAACGTAGGAAGGAATTTAAGCAAGGAGTCAGGAGGGCTAGAAGGGGTCACGAAAAGTCATTGGCAAATAGGGTTAAGGACAATCCCAAGGATTTCTATACCTACATAAAAAGCAAGAGGGTAGACCGGGAAAGGGTTGGCCCACTGAAGGATAGGCAAGGGAATCAATGTGTGGAGCCAGAGGAAATGGGCGAGGTACTAAATGAATACTTTGCATCAGTATTCACCAAAGAGAAGGAATTGGTGGATGTTGAGTCTGGAGAAGGGTGTGTAGATAGCCTGGGCCACATTGAGATCCAAAAAGACGAGGCATTGGGCGTCTTGAAAAATATTAAGGTAGATAAGTCCCCAGGGCCTGATGGGATCTACCCCAGAATACTGAAGGAGGCTAGAGAGGAAATTGCTGAGGCCTTGACACAAATCTTTGGATCCCCACTGTCTTCAGGTGATGTCCCGGAGGACTGGAGAATAGCCAATGTTGTTCCTTTGTTTAAGAAGGGTAGCAAGGATAATCCAGGGAACTACAGACTGGTGAGCCTTACGTCAGTGGTAGGGAAAATACTGGAGAGAATTCATCGAGACAGGATCTACTCCCATTTGGAAGCAAATGGATGTATTAGCGAGAGGCAGCATGGTTTTGTGAAGGGGAGGTCGTGTCTCACTAACTTGATAGAGTTTTTCGAAGATGTCACAAAGATGATTGATGCAGACAGGGCAGTGGATGTTGTCTATATGGCCTTCAGTAAGGCCTTTGACAAGGTCCCTCATGGTAGACTGGTACAAAAGGTGAAGTCACACGGGATCAGAGGTGAGCTGGCAAGATGGATACAGAACTGGCTAGTTCATAGAAGGCAGAGAGTAGCAATGGAAGGATGCTTTTCGAATTGGAGGGCTGTGATTAGTGGTGTTCCGCAGGGATCAGTGATGGGACCTTTGCTGTTCGTAGTATATATAAATGATTTGGAGGAAAATGTAACTGGTCTGATTAGTAAGTTTGCAGACGACACAAAGGTTGGTGAAATTGCGGATAGCGATGAGGATTGTCCGAGGATACAGCAGGATTTAGATTGTTTGGAGACTTTGGCAGAGAGATGGCAGATGGAGTTTAATCCGGACAAATATGAGGTAATGTATTTTGGAAGGTCTAATGCAGGTAGGGAATATACAGTGAATGGTAGAACCCTCAAGAGTATTGAAAGTCAGAGACTTCTAGGTGTACAGGTCCACAGTTCACTAAAAGGGGCAACACAGGTGGAGAAGATAGTCAAGGGGGCATACGGCATGCTTGCCTTCATTGGCTGGGGCATTAAGTATAAGAATTGGCAAGTCATGTTGCAGCTGTTTAGAACCTTAGTTAGGCCACACTTGGAGTATAGTGTTCAATTCTGGTCGCCACACTACCAGACGGTTGTGGAGGCTTTAGAGAGGGTGCAGAAGAGATTTACCAGGATGTTGCCTGGTATGGAGAGCATTAGCTGTGAGGAGCGGTTGAATAAACTCGGTTTGTTCTCACTGGAACAACGGAGTTTGAGGGGCGACCTGATAGAGGTCTGCAAAATTATGAGGGGCATAGACAGAGTGGATAGTCAGAGACTTTTTCCGGAGTAGAGGGGTCAATTACTAGGGGGCATAGGTTTAAGGTGCAAGGGGCAAGGTTTAGAGTAGACGTACGAGGCAAATTTTTTACACAGAGGGTAGTGGGTGCCTGGAACTCGCTGCCGGAGGAGGTGGTGGAAGCAGGGACGATAATGACATTTTAGGGGCATCTTGACAAATACATGAATAGGATGGGAATAGAGGGATATGGACCCAGGAAGTGTAAAAGATTTTAGTTTAGACAGGTAGCATGGTCGGCACAGGCTTGGAGGGCCGAAGGGCCTGTTCCTGTGCTGTACTTTTCTTTGTTCATTGTTCTTTTGTTAAACTCTTCCCTGTCCTTGAAAAATGGCAGAGGGCAGAAACAGAGACAACTCTTACTGTCTTCACATCAGCCATCACGTTACCTATTTCACTATATATTTTATACAACTGTCCTCAGGGCCCTGCGCTAGGAATTATCCAAAACTCTGATACTTCTGGCTGTTGTTGAGCAATGTGCACCCAGAAAATGCTAAAAGAATTTAGAGCACATTCATCGTATCGGTAATTAATTTACAGACCCACATCAACCCTCCATGGGACTCCCATGTCCATGGGACTTCCCCCCAAATCAACTGAAACACCTTTCCTGCTGACTGTGTGATCCCCACCTCCAAAGTGATTGACAACCCTCCTCCCCAACCCTAAATTCTGACACTGTACCTGTTAAACCTATCTTCTCCCTGGGTTGAAATTAGTTGGACCTTGCCCACTGCACACTGCTCGCCCATCCTGAGTTGGAAGGTCAGGTGAGACAGGATCGAAAAAATCTAAAGGTAAGGAAGTAGGAGAGGACTGGCAATCCAACTCTGATTTTGCAAACTTACCCGAGAACTGTTAAGAAGTGACAAAACCTACTACTTAAACCAATTCAGAGTAATGGAAAGTTGTGCTGGCCTTTCCAGAGACCTATATGAATAAACATTATTGCTGTGCATTGAATTGCAACAAATGAGATCAACACTGGACGTTAATAATATAGCAGATATAACAAATAATTTTTGTATATTTTTATTAATCCATATCAATCTCTTGCAGAGAAATTTCGAGAGTTGCTGCTATCTGATCCAAATTCCGATACAGAGATCCTGCCAATACTGCAGCAGAGAAATTACCCAAAGTAAGCCTGAATGCTGCTGTTATTTACAACAATGAACATATCTGATTTTTAGTTATATTAATCTGATACTTACGTCACTTTAATATTAATTCATCTCCTGTAGTTCACGGGGAGTTGAGACCATGGTGAGAGAGATATTACATTTGGACAATGGCAGAGGGGTGGGATAGGGAGAAGGAAGGGCAGAGATAAAGAATTCAATCAACGAGACAAGCAGCTTGATGCACAAGAGATCCACCAGTGAGGGAAATGCTAATGAAGTGAGCACAATTCCGGTTAGCAGGGGAAGCAAACATCACAACAACAGATATCCACACAATGCAAGTGAGGAAAAGTCGGGAATGGAAATTTAGGTCAGCAGGAATGATCGGGTAGCCAAGACTCTAAAAAGTCAACTAGCAGTGATGGAGGGTGACAAAGAAAGGGAAATAAGGTTAAAAGGATAGGGATTGTTGAGGAAAGGCAGCCCATGTCAATAGATGAGATGAGAGCTGAAGAATAGGAAAACCAGTCAGTGAAGTGAAATACTTAGAATGGGAACTCCAGACAATATAGGTGGAACTTGGTGGGCATGTCTCAGGGATCATTGTTGGCACGCTGACAGTAGGATGCAATGCAGAGGTTTGAAGGCACAGAGAGAAAGATGGATCCAGAAGAGGGTGGTAACTGAGAAGATTGAAATGCCAACTTTTCCAGAGAATTGCAAAGGGAGATTGATCTCAGAAGTGGAAATTAGGCAAGGCACGGCTATCAGAACATTGGCAACCCTGACACACCTACGAGCTGTATTATAGGGTAATTCATCTGTACGTATTGCTTAATATTTGTAAAAGGAAGTCTCTGGAAATGAGGGATGAAATACACAAAAATCTGTCGTTTCTGACAAGCTCTTCTTTTAAAAAAAATAATTTTTATTGAAAAATTTTGAATTTATACAACAACATCAAACCATACTAAAATACCAACAATAACAGTAATGACAACAATCATGAACCTTCGCTCCTCCTCAATGAACAACCCAACATATTAACAACAACTTAAATTAACACAATGTTAAGTTACATAACCGTAGTGAAAAAAAATAGAAACTACCCCCCCCCCCGGGTTGCTGCTGCTATTGACCCAGTTACCTATCTTTGAGCCAGGAAGTCCAGAAAAGGCTGCCACCGTTTATAGAACCCTTGTACTGATCCTCTCAGGGCAAATTTGACCCTTCCCAACTTTATAAATCCCGCCATGTCATTGACCCAGGTCTCCACACTTGGGGGCCTCACATCCTTCCACTGCAGCAAGATCCTCCGCCGGGCTACTAGGGACGCAAAGGCCAAAACACCGGCCTCTTTCGCCTCCTGCACTCCCGGCTCCACCGCAACTTCGAAAATCGCGAGTCCCCACCCTGGTTTGACCCTGAATCCAACCACCCTCGACACCGTCCCCGCCACCCCCTTCCAGAATTCTTCCAGTGCTGGGCATGCCCAGAACATATGGGCATGATTCGCTGGACTCCCCGAACATCTGGTGCACCTGTCCTCACCCCCAAAGAACCTACTCATCCTAGTCCCGGACATGTGGGCCCGGTGCAGCACCTTAAATTGGATGAGACTAAGCCTCGCACATGAAGAGGAAGAGTTGACTCTCTCCAAGGCATCCGCCCAAGTCCCGTCCTCTATCTGCTCCCCAAGTTCCCCCTCCCATTTAGCCTTCAGCTCCTCCACTGACGACTCCTCCACCTCCTGCATTACCTTATAGATGTCAGACACCTTCCCCTCTCCGACCCACACCCCCGAAAGCACTCTGTCCATCGTCCCCCGCGAGGGTAGCAAAGGGAATCCCTCTACCTGTCGCCTAGCAAACGCCTTTACCTGCAAGTATCTGAACATGTTCCCTTGGGGAAGCCCAAATTTATCTTCCAGTTCCCCCAGGCCCGCAAACCTCCCGCCAATAAACAGGTCCCTCAATTTACTGATGCCCACACTTTACCACCCCCTAAATCCCCCATCGGGATGAACCAATGATTGCCACCCAATGGAGCCTCCATCGAGCCCCCTGTTTCCCCCCTATGCCTTCTCCGCTGTCCCCAGATTCTTAGGGTCGCCGCCACCACCGGGCTCGTGGTAAACCTTTTAGGGGAGAGCGGCAACGGCTCCGTTACCATGGCACCCAGGCTCGTAACTCTACATGATGCCATCGCCATTCTTTTCCACGCCGCCCCTCCCTCCTCCCTCCTCCATCACCCATTTACGCACCATTGACACATTGGCCACCCAATAGTACCCCAAAAGGTTGGGCAGCGCCAGCCCGCCTTTATCCCTCCCTCGCTCCAGGAAAACTCTCTTCACTCTCGGAGTCCCATGTGCCCACACAAAGCTCAAGATACTGCTAGTCACTCTCCTAAAGAAGGCCCTGGGGATAAAGATGGGCAGGCACTGAAAGAGGAACAAGAACCTCGGAAGCACCGTCATTTTGACGGACTGCACCCTCCCCGCCAGCGACAATGGCAGCATGTCCCACCTCTTGAACTCCTCCTCCATCTGATCTACAAGCCTGGTGAAATTATGTTTGTGAAGAGTCCCCCAGTCCCTGGCCACCTGCACCCCCAGGTACCTAAAACTCTCCCCTGCCCGCCTAAGCGGGAGCCTACCAATTCCTTCCTCCTGGTCTCCAGGGTGCACCACAAACACCTCACTCTTGCCTAAATTTAGTTTATAACCTGAAAAGGTCCCAAACTCAGCTAGCAGCTCCATCACCCCCGGCATCGCTCCCACCAGGTCCGCCACATACAGTAACAGGTCATCGGCATACAACGACACCCTATGTTCCTCCCCACCTCGCACCAAACCTCGCCACCTCTCTGAATCCCTCAATGCCATCACCAGCGGCTCGATTGCCAATGCAAACAACAAGGGGGATGGGGGCAACCCTGCCTGGTCCCTCGGTAAAGCCGGAAGTACTCCGACCTCCTCCCATTCGTGGCCAGGCACGCCATCGGGGCCTCATATAGCAGCCTCACCCATCTAATAAACCCCTCACCAAATCCAAACCTCCCCAACACCTCCCATAAGTACCCCCACTCCACTCTATTGAAGGCCTTCTCTGCATCCAGCGCCACCACTATCTCTGCCTCCCCCTCAATCGCCGGCATCATGATGACATTCAACAATCTCCGCACATTCGTGTTCAGCTGCCTTCCCTTCACAAACCCTGTCTGGTCCTCGTGTACAACCCCTGGCACACAGTCCTCTATCCTGGTGGCCAGGATTTTTGCCAGCACCTTGGCATCTACGTTGAGGAGAGATATGGGCCTGTATGAACCACACTGCTGGGGGTCCTTGTCCCTCTTTAAGATTAACGAGATCAGCGCCCGCGACATCGACAGAGGCAAAGTCCCCCCTTCCTACGCTTCATTAAGTGTCCGCACCAGCAAGGGGCCCACTAGGTCCACAAACTTTTTATAAAATTCCACCGGGAACCCATCCGGCCCCGGTGCCTTCCCTGGCTGCATCTGCCCGATCTCCTTAACTAGCTCCTCCAGCTCAATCAGTGCCCACAACCCCTCCACCTGCTCCTCCTGCACCTTCGGGAAAGAAAGCCCGTCGAGGAACCTCTCCATTCCCCTCCTCTCCCCTGTTGGCTCCGACCGGTACAGTTCCCCGTAAAAGTCCTTGAAGACCTCATTCACCTCTACCCCCTTCCGCACCACATTCCCACTCTTGTCTCTCACTCCAGCAATTTCCTTAGCCGCATCCCGCTTGCGGAGCTGATGAGCCAGCATCCTACTCGCCTTTTCACCATGTTCGTACACTGCCCCTTGTGCCTTCCTCCACTGTGCCTCCGCCTTTCTAGTGGTCAGCAAATCAAATTTAGCTTGCAGGCTGCGCCTCTCCCCCAATAGTCCCTCCTCTGGTGCCTCTGCGTACCTCCTGTCTACCTCCAGCATCCTTCCCACCAGTCTATCCCTCTCACTCCTCTCGCTCCTCTCCCTGTGTGCCCGGATGGATATCAGCTCCCCACGAATCACTGCCTTCAGGGTTTCCCAGACCACCCTCACCTGAATCTCCCCCGTATCATTCACCTCGAGGTACCCCTCAATACTTGCCCGGACCCACCTACACACCTCCTCCTCCGCCAACAACCCCACATCCAACCGCCACAACGGGCGCTGGTCCCGCACCTCCCCCATCTCCAACTCTATCCAATGCGGAGCGTGGTCGGAGATTGCAATGGCCGAATACTCGGCCTCCTCCACTCTCGGAATCAGTCCCCTACTCACCACGAAGAAATCTATCCGAGAGTAGACCCTATGTACGTGGGAGAAGAAAGAGTACTCCCGTGCCCTCGGCCTCACAAACCTCCATGGGTCCACCCCTCCCATCTGGTCCATAAACCCCCTCAGCACCTTTGCCGCCGCCGGCCTCCTACCTGTCCTAGAGCTGGATCGATCCAGTGAAGGATCCAACACCGTATTGAAGTCCCCCCCCATGATCAGACCTCCCGCCTCTAGATCCGGGACCCATCCCAACATACGCCTCATAAAGCCCGCATCGTCCCAATTTGGGGCATACACACTAGCCAGTACCACCTTCTCTCCTTGTAGCCTGCCCCTAACCATAACATACCTACCCCCTTATCCGCCACCACCTCCGATGCCTCAAACAACACATTTTTCCCCACCAGAATCGCCTCTCCCCGGTTCATCACATCCAACCCAGAGTGGAAAACCTGCCCCACCCACCCCTTCCTCAGACGGACCTGGTCTGCCACCTTCAGGTGGGTCTCCTGAAGCATTGCCACATCTGCCTTTAGCCCCCTCAGATGAGCACGTACCCTCGACTGCTTCACCGGCCCATTCAATCCTCTCGCATTCCATGTGACCAACCGGATCAGAGGGCGTGCCGCCCCCCTCCCCCGTCGACTAGCCATAGCCCGTCGACTGCCCGCCCCAGTCCCCACAGCGACAACACATCACCTCTGTCCCCCCGGCCCTCACCAGCTCCTTCCTGACCCTGCCAGCAGCAACCCGGTATTCACCTTCCCCCCCTCCCTTCCCCCCAGGCTCGGAACCCTCCTAGCCGCGAACTGTCCTCCATTGTACTTCCATGTGTCAGCTAACTTCTGCTGACTCTGGAAACTCCCGCCAATAACCCGACCCCTCCCAAAGTGGGATCATCCCCCATCCTATCCATCCTCCAGGCACCGCTCCAGCGCGGGGAAGAACCAGTTAAGGCCCCGCCTCCCCTGTCATCGTCTCCACCCCCAGCACAGCAGCGCGGGAAACCAGAGGAAAGCCCACGCTTTCGCACTGCCCCACCACACCCTTCTGACGCAGCTCACAAATACCAGCCCCACTCCATACCCCCAACCCGACATAGAATACAACAAACCCCCCCAACCCTCCCCGCAAGATACAAAACTCAAACAATGCCCCACAGCAAAAAAAAACAGATCAACAGAATAAATAACCATATAAAGATTGCAAAAGTACAGAAAAAGAGAACACAGCAACAGCAGAAACCAGCAATAAAGTATTACAACCGACCCCGCAACCCCCAACCCCTAGTTCAAGTCCAGTTTCTCCGTCCGCACGAAGGCCCACGCCTCCTCCGGGGAATCGAAATAATAATGCCGGTCCGAATAAGTTACCCACAGGCGCGCAGGCTGCAACATTCCGAACTTTGTTCTTCTTCTTCTTGTAAAGCACCTCTTTCGTCCGATTAAACCTGGACAGCCGCTTAGCCACCTCCGCACTCCAATCCTGGTAGATCCGTACTACCCCATTCTCCCAGTTGCTGCTCTTCACCTTCTTGGCCCAGCGCAGCACACACTCCCGATCACTGAACCGGTGGAACCTCACCAGCACCGCACACGGGGGTTCATTCTCCTTAGGCCTCCTGGCCAGTACTCTGTGTGCTCCCTCCAGCTCCAAGGGCAGATGGAAAGACCCGGCCCCCATTAGCGAGTTCAGCATCGTAGCCACGTAGGTTGTCAGGTCCGACCCCTCCAGCCCCTCCGCAAGGCCCAAGATCCGCAGATTTTTCCACCTCATGCGGTGATCAAGCTCCTCGAAGCGGTCCTGCCACTTCTTGTGGAGTGCCTCATGCCCCTCCACCTTATTCACGAGGACCACGGCCTCCTCCTCTCGTTCAGTGGCCTGCGTCTGCAACGCCTTGATGGCAGCACTCTGGGTCGTCTGAATCTCCGAGAGCCTTTTGTTTGTTTCCTGCAGAGAGCTCAGCACCTCAGCCTTGAAATCTGCAAAACAGCGCAGGAGAGCAGCTTGCTGCTCCTGGGCCCACTGCTTCCACTCCTCTGGAGCTCCGCCGGCTGCCATCTTGGATTCCTTCCCCCGTTTCTTCTGGGGAGCTGCTGCCGTTTTTTCCCCCTTTCCACTCCGAGTACGAGTCATGAACTGCGGAGAAAGTCAATCAGCACACCTTCTCCCACCGGGAGATGTCGAAAAATTTCCGTTTTGGGCTCTAAAAAGAGCCGAAAAGTCCGTTTGAAACGGGAGCTCCCAAATGTGCGGCTTCCTACGTCATCGCCGCCACCGGAAGTCCTGACAAGCTCTTCTTAGTTACACGTTGCAGATAATTTAAAGATGCACCTTTAGGTTTGCCCCCCTCCCTTCCTCTTTCCATGACCCTACCTTTGTTCTTGTCGACTTTCAGCTACTGCGGAACTGGCATCAGATCAAGCAGCTGTGCAAGAGCAAAATGTGAATGAGAAAGAAGAAGTACCATCACTTCTTCTCCACCCTTGCAGTCACCAGCTCAGATACTGCCCTGCTTAAACTTTCGAGGGTGGCTGAGAGAAGTATTGTGTGCTTAGACCACAGAAGGTTACTCGGCTAGTCATGTCAGTTCTTTGATAGGGAGGCACGGTGGTGCAGTGGTTAGCACTGCTGTCTACAGCGCTGAGGACCCGGGTTCGATCCCGTCCCCGGATCACTGTTTGTGTGGAGTTTGCAAATTCTCCCCGTGTCTGCGTGGGTTTCATCCACACAACCCAAAGATGGGCAGGTTAAGTGGATTGGCCACATTAAATTGCTCCTTAATTGGAAAAAAAAAGAATTGGGTACTCAAAATTTTTTACAAAGTGCGGGTTCTTTGCAAGAACAGCTCAGCTAGTCCCGCTCTAGTGCACTTTCCCAACTGCTTTCTCTTCTGGTGCTTATCCAATTTCCTTTTGAAAGCCAGGATTAAATCTGCCTCCACCAGTCTCCAGAGGGTGCATTCCAGATCCTAATCACTCATTGTGTAAAAAAAGTGTTCTTCCTCATATCGACACTGCTTTTTTGCCAATCATTTTTCCACAAATGGGAATTGTTTCGCCCTATCTACTCTGACTAGACCCTTCATGATTCTGAATATCTCTAGCAAATCTCCTCTCAACGTCACAAAAGTAAAACCTTGCGGATGTTGGAAATCTGAAATAAAAACAAAATTGCTGGTAAAACTCAGGAAGTAACAGAAAGGTCTTTGAGGCTAATGCTGTTGTGTGGTGTACTTGGACTTTCAGAAGACATTTGATACAGTGCCACACAACAGACTTGTGAGAAAGGTTATAGCTCATAGAATAAAAGGAACAGTAGCAAAGAGGATACAAAGTTGGCTGAATAATTGTTCTGGGCACCACACTATGGGAAGATGTGAATTAATTGGAGAGAATGCAGTCAAGGTTTACAAGAATGGTTCCAGGGATGAGAAACTTAGTTATGAGGATAGATTGAAGAGGTTGAGATTGTTTTCCTTGGGGAGAAGAAGGTAGAGAGGAGATTTGATGGAGACATTCAAAAGCATGAGGGGATTGCACAGAGTAGATATGGAGAAACTGTTCCCGCTTAGAAAAGGATCAAGAACGTGATTTACAATGGTTACAGAGCAAATGTTATGTGAGAAAAAACTTTTTCACACGAGTGGTTCTGGAATGCACTGCCTGGAATTGTGTTGGGGGGGAGGTTCTACTGAGGGATTCAAGAGGACATTAGATGATTATTTGAATAGAAGCCATATGTAGGGGAATGGGGAAAAGGCAGGGGAATTGCATTCTGCGCCATAACAATTCTATTATGTGAATTCTGTGGAGAAAAACAGAGTTGGTGTTTGAAGCCGAGATGACCTTTTACCAGAATGTGTTATCCTACATCTCTGCACCCCCCCCCCCCCCCTCAGTTTATTGCCTTATCATATTTCCATCCTCCTACATCTCCCTCGCAAATTCTCAGACTTCACACTCGTAATCTCTGAGGTGCCTCGACCATTCTCCCTAATCTTGATCTGAGTTTGATGATATTCTAAGCTCTCACTTATGCTGGCGTTAATGTTCTTCCCCTGGGTGGTTGTAGAATTTGTCTTATTTCTCTTCACGATCAGAGCAGACTTCCCAGGTTTCTATTGTTTTTTTTCCAAGGATGTTAAGGTGCTGTGTTTCTCTTTGTAAATCCCTGGTCTGTCTCAATCCTGTATGATCTTGGTTGTGGAGCTCTTTTGACGGCAGTGCCTTCTCTCTTTTCTCTGTCAGTCTCCCACCAATACATTGTCCCGGACTTCAGCTGTATCGTATTTAAGCTTGGTGGGATGTCCATCTATTTTAAGTTTTCAGTGTCATTGACCCACGCCCCCTGGTAGGTTAATGCCCATTTTTGTGCATCATCCATTTCTTGTGTGTGACTCTGCTTTAATATTTTCTTCATATTTTGAAGTGTCCAATTGTTCGACAGTTGTAGCACTCTGCCCTGCCAGCTGCACATTCCACCCGCTGTGTGGTTTATTCCCGCCACACCTAAGACATTTCAAGATGGTGTTTGGCGTGCTTTTCCACGTTATGGCGGGTTTAGGCTCTGGTGCACTTCCTCTCTTATGGTCTAAAGTCTAAATGGTCTCAGTCGATCTTTTCCATGGAACCGCGCCTTCTTTGCAAACAAGTGCCGCATTTTGTATTCCAAGCTCAGTTTACCCCTCAATTTATACTGCCTTGACGAGTATTAAAACCTCTCTTTTCCCTCAGAGATCTGATAAGACCCCTACACTGATTCTGTCGTGAATCAGTTCATCGCTGAAGATTCTATAATTGCAGTTCTCTTCCAGTATGTACAGATGTTGATGAACGAATCTATACCTTAACAATACTTTAACTTGGCCTTTATTTTCGCTTGTAAATTCTGCCCTTTTTCTAATTAAGTTCTTACGGATGCTGAAGTATGAATCAAATTCCTGAAGGACTTCCTCATAGGAAGTTGACATTTCATCGACCAACTGCCTTGCCAGCATGTCGTCAACAAGAGATCCTGCTGTCTGCACTCCAGGTCTGTCCGCACTCCAGGTCTGTGCTCACTGCTGTCCGCACTCCGGGTCTGTGCTCACTGCTGTCTGCACTCCGGGTCTGTGCTCACTGCTGTCCGCACTCCGGGTCTGTGCTCACTGCTGTCCGCACTCCGGGTCTGTGCTCACTGCTGTCCGCACTCCGGGTCTGTGCTCACTGCTGCCCGCACTCCGGGTCTGTGCTCACTGCTGTCCACACTCCGGGTCTGTCCGCACTCCGGGTCTGTGCTCACTGCTGTCCGCACTCCGGGTCTGTGCTCACTGCTGTCTGCACTCCGGGTCTGTCCGCACTCCGGGTCTGTGCTCACTGCTGTCCGCACTCCGGGTCTGTGCTCACTGCTGTCCGCACTCCAGGTCTGTGCTCACTGCTGTCCGCACTCCGGGTCTGTGCTCACTGCTGTCCGCACTCCGGGTCTGTGCTCACTGCTGTCCGCACTCCGGCTCTGTGCTCGCTGCTGTCCGCACTCCGGGTCTGTGCTCGCTGCTGTCCGCACTCCGGGTCTGTGCTCACTGCTGTCCGCACTCCGGCTCTGTGCTCACTGCTGCCCGCACTCCGGCTCTGTGCTCACTGCTGCCCGCACTCCAGGTCTGTGCTCACTGCTGTCCGCACTCCGGGTCTGTGCTCACTGCTGTCTGCACTCCGGGTCTGTGCTCACTGCTGTCCACACTCCGGGTCTGTCCGCACTCCAGGTCTGTGCTCACTGCTGTCTGCACTCTGGGTCTGTGCTCACTGCTGTCCGCACTCCGGGTCTGTGCTCACTGCTGTCTGCACTCCGGGTCTGTGCTCACTGCTGTCCACACTCCGGGTCTGTCCGCACTCCAGGTCTGTGCTCACTGCTGTCCGCACTCCGGGTCTGTGCTCACTGTTGTCTGCACTCCGGGTCTGTGCTCACTGCTGTCCGCACTCCGGGTCTGTGCTCACTGCTGTCTGCACTCCGGGTCTGTGCTCACTGCTGTCCACACTCCAGGTCTGTGCTCACTGCTGTCCGCACTCCGGGTCTGTCCGCACTCCGGGTCTGTGCTCACTGCTGTCCACACTCCGGGTCTGTCCGCACTCCAGGTCTGTGCTCACTGCTGTTCGCACTCTGGGTCTGTGCTCACTGCTGTCCGCACTCCGGGTCTGTGCTCACTGCTGTCTGCACTCCGGGTCTGTGCTCACTGCTGTCCGCACTCCGGGTCTGTGCTCACTGCTGTCCGCACTCCGGGTCTGTCCGCACTCCAGGTCTGTGCTCACTGCTGTCTGCACTCCGGGTCTGTGCTCACTGCTGTCCGCACTCCGGGTCTGTGCTCACTGCTGTCCGCACTCCGGGTCTGTGCTCACTGCTGTCCGCACTCCGGGTCTGTGCTCACTGCTGTCCGCACTCCGGGTCTGTGCTCACTGCTGTCCGCACTCCGGGTCTGTGCTCACTGCTGTCCGCACTCCAGGTCAGGTCTGTGCTCACTGCTGTCCGCACTCCGGGTCTGTGCTCACTGCTGTCCGCACTCCGGGTCTGTGCTCACTGCTGTCCGCACTCCAGGTCTGTGCTCACTGCTGTCCGCACTCCGGGTCTGTGCTCACTGCTGTCTGCACTCCGGGTCTGTGCTCACTGCTGTCCACACTCCGGGTCTGTCCGCACTCCAGGTCTGTGCTCACTGCTGTCTGCACTCTGGGTCTGTGCTCACTGCTGTCCGCACTCCGGGTCTGTGCTCACTGCTGTCTGCACTCCGGGTCTGTGCTCACTGCTGTCCACACTCCGGGTCTGTCCGCACTCCAGGTCTGTGCTCACTGCTGTTCGCACTCCGGGTCTGTGCTCACTGCTGTCCGCACTCCGGGTCTGTGCTCACTGCTGTCCGCACTCCGGGTCTGTCCGCACTCCAGGTCTGTGCTCACTGCTGTCCGCACTCCGGGTCTGTGCTCACTGCTGTCCGCACTCCGGGTCTGTGCTCACTGTTGTCTGCACTCCGGGTCTGTGCTCACTGCTGTCCGCACTCCGGGTCTGTGCTCACTGCTGTCTGCACTCCGGGTCTGTCCGCACTCCGGGTCTGTGCTCACTGCTGTCCGCACTCCGGGTCTGTGCTCACTGCTGTCCGCACTCCGGGTCTGTGCTCACTGTTGTCTGCACTCCGGGTCTGTGCTCACTGCTGTCCGCACTCCGGGTCTGTGCTCACTGCTGTCTCCACTCCGGGTCTGTGCTCACTGCTGTCCACACTCCAGGTCTGTGCTCACTGCTGTCCGCACTCCGGGTCTGTCCGCACTCCGGGTCTGTGCTCACTGCTGTCTGCACTCCGGGTCTGTGCTCACTGCTGTCCGCACTCCGGGTCTGTGCTCACTGCTGTCCACACTCCGGGTCTGTCCGCACTCCAGGTCTGTGCTCACTGCTGTTCGCACTCTGGGTCTGTCCGCACTCCAGGTCTGTGCTCACTGCTGTCTGCACTCCGGGTCTGTGCTCACTGCTGTCCGCACTCCGGGTCTGTGCTCACTGCTGTCCGCACTCCGGGTCTGTGCTCACTGCTGTCCGCACTCCGGGTCTGTGCTCACTGCTGTCCGCACTCCGGGTCTGTGCTCACTGCTGTCCGCACTCCGGGTCTGTGCTCACTGCTGTCCGCACTCCGGGTCTGTGCTCACTGTTGTCTGCACTCCGGGTCTGTCCGCACTCCGGGTCTGTGCTCACTGCTGTCCGCACTCCGGGTCTGTCCGCACTCCGGGTCTGTGCTCACTGCTGTCCGCACTCCGGGTCTGTGCTCACTGCTGTCCGCACTCCAGGTCTGTGCTCACTGCTGTCCGCACTCCGGGTCTGTGCTCACTGCTGTCCGCACTCCGGGTCTGTGCTCACTGCTGTCCGCACTCCGGGTCTGTGCTCACTGCTGTCCGCACTCCGGGTCTGTGCTCACTGCTGTCCGCACTCCGGGTCTGTGCTCACTGCTGTCCGCACTCCGGGTCTGTCCGCACTCCGGGTCTGTGCTCACTGCTGTCCGCACTCCGGGTCTGTCCGCACTCCGGGTCTGTGCTCACTGCTGTCCGCACTCCGGGTCTGTGCTCACTGCTGTCCGCACTCCAGGTCTGTGCTCACTGCTGTCTGCACTCCGGGTCTGTGCTCACTGCTGTCCGCACTCCGGGTCTGTGCTCACTGCTGTCCGCACTCCGGGTCTGTGCTCACTGCTGTCCGCACTCCGGGTCTGTGCTCACTGCTGTCCGCACTCCGGGTCTGTGCTCACTGCTGTCCGCACTCCGGGTCTGTGCTCACTGCTGTCCGCACTCCGGGTCTGTGCTCACTGCTGTCCGCACTCCGGGTCTGTGCTCACTGCTGTCCGCACTCTGGGTCTGTCCGCACTCCGGGTCTGTGCTCACTGCTGTCTGCACTCCGGGTCTGTGCTCACTGCTGTCCGCACTCCGGGTCTGTGCTCACTGCTGTCCGCACTCCGGGTCTGTGCTCACTGCTGTCTGCACTCCGGGTCTGTGCTCACTGCTGTCTGCACTCCGGGTCTGTCCGCACTCCGGGTCTGTGCTCACTGCTGTCTGCACTCCGGGTCTGTCCGCACTCCGGGTCTGTGCTCACTGCTGTCTGCACTCCGGGTCTGTCCGCACTCCGGGTCTGTGCTCGCTGCTGTCCGCACTCCGGGTCTGTGCTCACTGCTGTCCGCACTCCGGGTCTGTGCTCACTGCTGTCCGCACTCCGGGTCTGTGCTCACTGCTGTCCGCACTCCGGGTCTGTGCTCACTGCTGTCCGCACTCCGGGTCTGTGCTCACTGCTGTCCGCACTCCGGGTCTGTGCTCACTGCTGTCCGCACTCCGGGTCTGTGCTCACTGCTGTCCGCACTCCGGGTCTGTGCTCACTGCTGTCCGCACTCCGGGTCTGTCCGCACTCCGGGTCTGTGCTCACTGCTGTCCGCACTCCAGGTCTGTGCTCACTGCTGTCCGCACTCCGGGTCTGTCCGCACTCCGGGTCTGTGCTCACTGCTATCTGCACTCCGGGTCTGTCCGCACTCCGGGTCTGTGCTCACTGCTGTTCGCACTCCGGGTCTGTGCTCACTGCTGTCTGCACTCCGGGTCTGTCCGCACTCCGGGTCTGTGCTCACTGCTGTCTGCACTCCGGGTCTGTGCTCACTGCTGTCCGCACTCCAGGTCTGTCCGCACTTCGGGTCTGTGCTCACTGCTGTCTGCACTCCGGGTCTGTCCGCACTCCGGGTCTGTGCTCACTGCTGTCCGCACTCCGGGTCTGTGCTCACTGCTGCCCGCACTCCGGGTCTGTGCTCACTGCTGTCCGCACTCCGGGTCTGTGCTCACTGCTGTCCGCACTCCGGGTCTGTGCTCACTGCTGTCCGCACTCCGGGTCTGTGCTCACTGCTGTCCGCACTCCGGGTCTGTCCGCACTCCAGGTCTGTGCTCACTGCTGTCCGCACTCCGGGTCTGTGCTCACTGCTGTCCGCACTCCGGGTCTGTGCTCACTGCTGTCCACACTCCGGGTCTGTGCTCACTGCTGTCCGCACTCCGGGTCTGTGCTCACTGCTGTCCGCACTCCGGGTCTGTGCTCACTGCTGTCCGCACTCCGGGTCTGTGCTCACTGCTGTCCACACTCCGGGTCTGTGCTCACTGCTGTCCGCACTCCGGGTCTGTGCTCACTGCTGTCCGCACTCCGGGTCTGTGCTCACTGCTGTCCACACTCCGGGTCTGTGCTCACTGCTGTCCGCACTCCGGGTCTGTGCTCACTGCTGTCCACACTCCCAAGATTCCCTTGAGAGAGAAACTCTCTCAAGGATCAGAGAGTCTTAAATTTGCTGCTTTATCTCATGACGTGATGGATCAGTAGCTGCTTATTAAAATTGTCCTGGGTCAGCCGCCATGTTTCACTGTGTGTTCAGCATCTAGATGGGGTTCCTTAGGGTAAGTCTATCCTCCAAACGTTAGCTGCTCAAGACTGTACTTTTTTTGAATAATTACTCTTTATTTACAGCAATATTTACATATTGGGATCTCTGCACGAGGTTGGAACCACTTGTTTAATTTCTTTATGGTATATATTGGTTACTCATCCATGTGATGTTATATTAGCATCATCTGCTTCTAATGTTAGCCCTTTCCTCTACGTTAATAAAGTCTATTATCTAATAGAGGAATGGCAGAGTGGTTACAAAGGCATCCCAATCCTATGTGTATAAATCGAAGAGGCATATTCAATTCTGGCTTTTGTTGGTGTTATCCCATCGGAGTCGCCAAAAATGGTGCACGTTTTCTATCCCAACAGCGTCGCCAATACTGTTGCTAATATTAATGATAATGCTGGTGAACCACAAGCCTTCCCTTATATCAATCAAATAACCACACAGCTAGTTAGTTAGTTCAAAAGATGGTTTATTTACATACACAAGAGTTATGTCGACATGCAAACACAATATCTACTACGAGTTAAACTACACCTATCAGCTACAATAACCTATACTTAACTTCAGGGCGACCGGCATCATGCAAATGGATAAGGCCTTTATCTGGATTTCGCTTGGCTGGTTCGAAGAAAGTGGCTCTGTCTCTGCTGGGCTCATCCGTCAGGTAGCGATCGTTGGTCTTGAACTTGGCTGGCTGTTCCTGCTACAGTTGTTGGCACAGGCCGGATCCAAAAGAGACAGAACACATGGCTGCGCTCTCTTTTATTCCTCTGGGATTTTGCGCTCTTTGGCGCGGTCCTTAACCTTAGACCCAATAGTTCGACAGGGCTCTGATCACTGTCTTCGATCTCGGCCAATAAAGGGGCAGGTGCCTTGGTAGCTGGGCGGATCCTTAGTGGTCATTGACCTTGGCAGTTGGGCTTTCTGAGTAAAGGGAGTGGCGCCGATCAGTCTGTGGCTGTACCGGTTTCTTGATTGGAGTTCTATTGTCCTGGGAAAATGGGCCATTAAAATGCAAACGAGCAGTTGGGGGGGGGGGAGTGGATTTCGATCAGGTCTGGTTACCTGCGTTTCAGATACACATAAGCTCTGTATCTGTCTGAGTCCTGGGTTGGCCACAATTCCCATGGTCCTTTGTTTTATGAGGGCCACGAAGAATCCAGCACGAGTTGAAGGATAGAAAGAAATAACATTTATTTACAATAACATATATATTCTGGGAAGGTCATACTCCCAAAGGATTGTGGGATTGTCATTAGTCACCAGCCAATGGTAAGCAGGCAGGTTATAACACTTTGCAGGTTGCCATCTTAGATGGCTACACTTTCAAAATGGAACTCAATAAGCAGCTGAAGAGAAAATAATTGCAGAGCTGAGAGGAAAGGACAGCCGAGTGGGAAAAGCTGAGTTGCTCTTGTGCAGAGCCAGCATGGACATGTGGACTGAATGGCCTCATTCCAGGCTGTCACCATTCAATGATTCTATGATAGTGTATTTGATGTAGTCTAATGTGTATTTTAGCAAGGCTCTTGGTTATGTTCCACACAGAAGACTGATCAGAAAAGTAAAAGCACACGGGATCCAAGGGCACGTTGGGTCTAAATGACCGGAGAGAAAAGTATAATGGCCGACAGATGTTTTTTTGACTGAAAGGTTATTTCTGGTTGAGTTTAGCAGGGATCAGAGGCAGGTCCCTTGAATTTTATGGTACATGTCAATAGTTCAGATTTAAATGTAGGGGACAAAATTAAAATCTATGCAAATGATAGAAACATTTGTCATTTATTTAAGAAACGGGCCGCACGGTAGCACAGAGGTTAGCACTGTTGCTTCACAGAGCCAGGGTCCCAGGTTCAATTCCTGGCTTGGGTCATTGTCTGTGTGGCGTCTGCACGTTTTTCCTGTGTCAGCGTGGGTTTCCTTCGGGTGCTCCGGTTTCCTCCCACGAGTCCCAAAAACGTGCTGTTAGGTATTTGGACATTCTCCCTCAGTGTACCCGAACAGACGCCGGAATGTGGCGACTAGAGGCTTTTCACAGTGTTAATCTAAGCCTACTTGTGACAATAAAGATTATTATTATTATAAGCTGCAGACTGCAAGAAGATATCAATGGCGTAGTCAGATGGACAATAAAGTGGCAAATGGAAATCAATATGGGGGAGTATGAGATAATTTGGGGAGGTCAAGCAAGGCAAGGGAATACTCTAGTCGCCACACTATAATCATCAAAAATTTGTTACAATGGATAACATTTTTTTTCAATTGGCCGTGTTGGTCCTTAAAACTGTCAGCCTAATTATTAATAATGCGCAATGAACCATGTGAGAGCACTGCTTTTATTTCCTACGCTGCATTCCTCCGCTGTCTTTCTACTTGTGGTAATTTGACTTGAGTTGACAGCTGGACCCTCTCTATTGCATGACTTGTGATCAAGAACACAATGGAGATGCTCACAGTTCAGTTCTAAGTGGACTGAGGGAAGTATGTGGTGGTTTTCCTGTCTATCTAATCATTTAGCTCTGAAACACAGCTTCCTGAGCAATTAGCACCGCAGCACTCATTGATCATTAAATAAGGCTGAATGAATTTCAACAAAGTAATGTGGAACTGAGAAAAGAGGAACTACCATCAAAATTGGTATTATTAAATCATCAATTTCTTTCAAGAGCAAGTACAGTTTTCTGACTTGACAAATGGATTTTAAAAGAATCACTGCCATACTACTGGAGAGGGTAGGAAGTGAAGGATGATATTAACTGTTTTAAACAGCCTCGCCATAAGACCTCCAGCCGAATCGTGCGGTTTTGGCCAGTCAAATCATTTCAATAACGTTTCAGGTTGTTTGAACTCTATATGTGAGAATTGATCTCTATTAACTGCAGGAAAAAATGACTTGCAGCTAACCATCATATTGATTTCTGCCAACTGGGTGGAATTTGTAGGGTTATTAAAGGATTTTTTGTGGTTTCCAAACCAGAAGTTCTTGCTGATTGTCCTTTGATTAAATTCTTGTGAGGATTTTACTTTTCCAATGATAAAATATATTAAGACACCTACGTGAAACAACAGAATAACCAACTTGATTCACTTTACAAGTTAAGAAACAAAGCTCCAATATGCTTCTAACCCCCTCTCCAAGCACCAGATTGATGAAACACCAACCTTTGTTTACAGTGTGGTCAAAACAATCTCCAGTAATTAAGCTGATAATCCCCCCGACATTCACAACCACATATTTCAGTTCACTAGAATATGCTGACATAAACGACAATGTATTCTTTACTAAGTGACTAGCATGGTATCATCGGGTCAGCAATGCATTGATGTGGTGTTTTGCAGGGAAACTAATAGATGTTTTTCCTATTGAATCATACATTTTCAAACAGACCAATGCTGTGGTAAAATTCACATGGTTACCAGTGACCCTTGCCTTTGATGGGATGAATTTACTTGCCTCAGCCCTCCCCACTGTAAGTCAGTGCAAAATGAATATTGAATTTGTGGTTGTTCCATTCGATTGCATTAGGAGGAGAAGGTACATTATTGGTGAGCTGAGGATCAGGAACGGGGAGAGGTTTGCTTCTTCTTCTTTTACCACTTTTTTAGTCTCCAAAAGCAGATCCCTCTCCTTGTAAGAATTCATGTGTCAGATGATTACCCCCAGCATATGCGTGATGGAATTGTGTTTTGACAGCCTGCTTGGTGTTTGTTGCTTTTCGCATGCAATAGGTTAAATCATAGATGCATTATCAAGGCAGAAATAATCAACAGGGAAGTCTTCCGCTCACTGAATGTACAGCTGGTGTGTGGCCACAAAAAACACACCCTGAAGGTTTCCCAGATGTATCCATGATTCCTATATCTTGGGTAGATTCCAGCTCCCAGACATCTTCAAAGGGAACACAGTACCAGGGTTGGTTCCTTGGGAAAATGTATATCTGCAAAGGATGTGGCTCATAATGCCCATCTGGAAGCCGCAAATCGCATCTGGGTGGGTAAAGGCGCCCCAGCACCCTTTGCCATCTTTTCCTGTGCCACACCTCAAATAAGTTCACGCCCAGGCTGCTGGCTCTTACTTGTTACCCTCCTCGTCTGGTAAGCCATAAACCAGCTGCACTGATGGAGTACTTCACTTCCTCAGTACTCACGCACCTCACATCAGCAAACACCCCCAAAATTAGGTCAGAAAGGACCAAGAAATTCTACCTCGAATGGGAACCACCAAATGTCTGACCACTCACACCATGGCCACCACTGGAAACACCCGGTGGAGAAAGAGTTGCTGGAGCTTCTGGCAAGACCCTGATAAGTGAGTACCTTTCAGCACAATACTGTCCTCTTTAGCAGGAACTCTCTTTCAGAGCAGCAGCACCTTGTATTGAAAAATAGCAGTGTTGTTGCTGTGTTGGCATCAGTATGGTTAAGGTATGTGTATTGTATAGTTTTTTTCCGACAGCCTTCATAGAAATTCCTTTGGAAAAAGTAGTTTCCTGTTGAGTGTAAATATTCTGTATCACATATCATTTAATTAACCTGAAAATTGAAACATGACCATTTTGGATCTAGTTTCAGTTAATAATATTCCATATTTCAGCTTTCTTATTTCTTTAAAATGGAAGCCTGCTGTGATAATTAACATTCAATGTGCATTGTAAATCTATTTAGAGCTGGATTCTCCGTCAGCAGGCTGCGCCGTTTCGCCGGCAGCGCACTCACGCCCGGGGATTTCCTGAAGGCGTGGGAATGGCCACAATGAGAAACCCCATTGGCTGGCTGCCGGGACGGAGATTCCCGCTGCCGGCAGGGGCACACCGAACCGGTAAATGGGTGCGTCGGTACGGAGAATCCCGCCCATTGCATATTGAGGATATATTCAAATTGGTCTCTTAATTCCATTGTTAAAAATAAGTAATTGTTTCTGAGTCATAAGCAGCAGAACCGCATTTGGGACCTAATTCTAATTAAATCTTAGACCACAAGACATAGGAGCAGAATTTGAGCAGCACGGTAGCATGGTGGTTCGCACAATTGCTTCATAGCTCCAGGGTCCCAGGTTCGATTCCCGGCTTGGTTCACTGTCTCTGCAGAGTCTGCACTTTCTCCCCGTGTGTGCGTGGGTTTCCTCCGGGTGCTCCGGTTTCCTCCCACAGTCCAAAGATGTGCAGGTTAGGTGGATTGGCCATGTAAAATTGCCCTTAATGTTCAAAATTACTCTTAGTGTTGGGTGGGGTTACTGGGTTATGGGGATAGGGTGGAGATGTGGCCTTGGGTGGGGTGCTCTTTCAAAGAGCCGTGCAGACTCGATGGGCCTAATGGCCTCCTTCTGGACTGTAAATTCTATGTCTATGTCTAATTAGGCTATTCGGCTCTTCAGGTCTACTCCACCTTTCAATCATGGCTGATATTTTCTCATCCCCATTTTCCTGCCTTCTCCCCTTATTAATCAAGAACCTATCTATCTTTGTCTTAAAGACACTCAGTGACTTGGCCTTCACAACCTTCTGGGGCAAAGAGTTCCACAGTTTTACTACCCTCTGACTGAAGAAATTCCTCCTCATCTCTGTTTTAAAGAATCGTCCCTTCAGTCTGAGATTGGGCCCTCGTGTTTTAGTTTCTTCCTCTAGTGGAAGCATCCTCTCCACATTCACTTTATTTAGGCCTCTCAGTATTCTATAAGTTTCCATGAGAAATCCTCTTCATCCTTCTGAACTCCATTGAGTACAGACCCAGAGTCCGCAACCACACCTCATTTGATAAGTCCTTCATATCGAGCACCAATCTTGTGATCGTCCTCTGGATCCTCACATACTTTGTTAGATACGGGGCCCAAAACTGCTCACAATATTCCAATTGGGGTCTCACCAGAGCCTATACAGTCTCAACAGAACATCCCCCCTCTTGCATTCTCTTGTATTCAATGCAAAATGCTGAAAATACTGGGATTGTGGAACAAGAACAGGAAAATGTAAAAGCACAGTAAGTTGTATGCCATCTGTGGAAAGGTGGACATGAAAACATTTTGAGTTGCACTCTTTCTCAGAAATGGAAAATTAAATGGAAATCACCATGCATCACGCATATTAATAGAATTGGGAAAATAGGAATGGCTGGGGAAAGATGACCAGGCAAACACGAAAAGCTGACACAACAGATTATCTCAGTCAAGCAATGCTGAGAAGAATTAAAGAAATAATTAGAACAGTACAGCACAGAACACAGCACACAAATAATGAAGCAGTTAATAACTAAAGCATTGATTTCACACTCAATTTCTTAGTACTTGGTGATGAGGTATCTTCAGCAATAAATTATTCAGACATTTTGGAAGGAAATTGGCCTGCGTTTTGCCCATTTGATGTTTGACACCACTGAACTGAAGCAATTTAAAAACTATCCATGGAAAAGGTAAAAAAAAATGTGAGACATGGAAAATACAAAGGGGAAGGAATTGGTGCCTTTTACGCTGAGTTGGGACAAAAAGTATCAGTTTCCAGGTGCTGTGTCTCATGCCCGAAGGATGTTGGAAATGTATCTGGCACCATACTATCGGAAGTGATATTCAGATGTTCCTCATGGCCACCGAAAACGGGCATCAACTCAAGCACATATGTTACTTAATACCTGTTTCTGCAATCCTCTTATTGGAAATACATTTGTCAGTATAGTCACTTAATTTTTGTTATGTTCCTTCTAGGTCCTAACCAGTGGAGGCTACTACTGTATCATGCAACATACTTTCTTAAAACCCTAATGCTCCACACCACTACTTGGAAAGATAGGAATGGGGTAGGCCATTTGGCCCATTGAACCTGCATCACCAGTCAATTTGACCATGGCTGATCATCTACCTCAATGCAGTGGGCAGTGCCAGGGGCAAGTGTCGATGGCAGCTCTCTGGGGAGCTCCATTGTGGGGTGGGTTCCCCGTCATCAGTTAGGTGAGTTCCCCTTGTGCAAGTGGAGGAATCCCTTGGGGGGGGGGCAATCTCCTATGGGGGGGGGGGGGGGGGGGATTCCTGTGTTCTGAGCGTCTTGATCTTGGGACTGGTGTTTTTATCCAGCCCCCCCTCACCAGCATGACAGTGTGAGCCACACCTACAGATTTCTTCAGCACAGATTGTTGGATCATCTGGAGAGAAAAGCAGTTTTCTTTGCCTCAGGCAGCACTCTGCGCTGAGCATGGAAAATTCTGCCCAACATCGCGATCCTTCGATCTAAGATTCTCTCACCAATTTACTACTTATTAAGAATGCTTCCCAACGTCCTTTTCCTTTACATTATCCCTTCTAAATGCTGACTATCCTTGGATATTTAGTTCCCAATCTTGGTCACCTTCCAGCCACGTCTCCATAACGATAATTAAACTCTACCCATTTACCTCAATTTGTGCATTTAAATCCATCAACATTTTTGAGAATGCTTCATGTATTCAGATAGAGTGCCTTTAATTCAGCTTTTTAAAAACTTTTATTCTCTATTCTGATCCGATTTGATGCTTGCCTGTGCTTCATATGTCCTCTATTTTTCCTTTCTACTTCCTTTTCCTAGTTTTGCTAGCCTCTGAGCTCCCTCATAGGTACCTATCGCCCTGCCAATCCAGATTAAACCCCCCTACTCCAACTGCACTAGCGAATCTCCCGGCGAGGATGTTAGTCTTGGTCCTGCCAAGACACAGCTCATCCATCTTGTACAGATCCCATCTGCCCCAGAACAGGTCCCAATACCTCAGAAATATGATGCCCCCCCCCCCCCCCCCCCCCCCCCGCAACACACACACACACACACACACACACCAGCTCTGCAGCCACGCGTTAAATCACTCTTTCTGTGCTCAGTAGACTGTGGAAGGAATCCTGCGATTACTGGTTTAGAGGTCATGCTTTTCAAGCTCCTCGCTAGCTCCTTGAATTCTGATTCCAGAATCTCAACACCGTTCCAACCTGGTACCAATATGGACCATGGCTTTTGGCTGTTGCCCTTCCCCCAGAAGAATGTCGGTGACATCCTTGATCCTGGAACCTGGGAGGCAACATTCCATCCTGGAGTCACATCTGTGCCACACAAAGACCTATCTGTTCCTCTAACGAATGAATTCCCTATCAGTACTGCTCTTCCCCTCGCTTTCCTCCCCTCCTGTACAGCTGAGCCACCCATGGAGCCACAAAACTAGCTCTGACTGCATTACTCCAAGGAAACAATGACCTCACCAGCATCCAAAACAGAGAACCGGTTCACAAGTGGGACATCTGGGAACTCCTGCACTACCTGCCTGGTCCTCTTGGGCTGATTGGTGGTCACCCATTCCCTTGCTGCCTGCATACTCCTAGCCTGGAGTTAAATCACCTCACTGAACATATTATCTATGTAGCTCTCAGCTTCGCAAATGCTCCACAGTGACTCATCCCACCACTGTTCATATTTGCTCTGCAGCAGGCAGGTCCGTCACTATGGGCTGGGGTGGGGTTAGGGAAATGACGACCGGAAGATTTTAAGAATATTGGATTTTAAGCATTGGACAATTTAAGGGTTAGAAACCTGGGGATATAGTGTGTTTTAAAAAGGATTTTGTTTTGCTCCTAGGAAAAAAGGTGAAATTGATGAAGGATGTCTTTTTCAGTCTCGGATAATGGACTGTGGTTTGACTGGGGAAGTTCCTGGGAGTTAATGTGCTTTTTACGCCTGCAGAGATCATTCTCTGGTGTTATGGGCCAGGGTTTAGAGAACCCCAAAGTGTCTTTCAAGAAGGCATACGGCATGCTTGCCTCCATTGGCCGGAGCATTGAGTATAAGAATTGGCAAGTCATGTTGCAGCTGTATAGAACCTTAGTTAGGCCACACTTGGAGTATAGTGTTCAATTCTGGTCGCCACACTACCAGAAGGATGTGGAGGATTAAGAGAAGGTGCAGAGATTTACCAGGATGTTGCCTGGTATGGAGAGCATTAGCTGTGAGGAGCGGTTGAATAAACTCGGTTTGTTCTCACTGGAACAACGGAGGTTGAGGGGCGACCTGATAGAGGTTTGCAAAATTATGAGGGGCATAGACAGAGTGGATAGTCAGAGGCTTTTTCCGGAATAGAGGGGTGAATTACTAGGGGGCATAGGTTTAAGATGCGAGGGGCAAGGTTTAGAGTAGATGTACGAGGCAAGTTTTTTTACACAGAGTGTAGTGGGTGCCTGGAATTCACTGCCAGAGGAGGTGGTGGAAGTAGGGACGATAGTGACATTTAAGGGGCATCTTGATAAATAGGATGGGAATAGAGGGATACGGACCCAGGAAGTGTAGACGATTGTAGTTTAGTCGGGCAGCATGGTCGGCATGGGCTTGGAGGGCCGAAGGGCCTGTTCCTGTGCTGTACTTTTCTTTGTTCTTTGTATCATGGAATTCACCTGACTCACAACTTTTAATAGATTGCGGTTTGGAGAGCACACGGCCCACTCTACAGGTGTGGTACAGCAGAAATGGAAAAGTATTTTTTAAAGCAAAACAATGTTTGTTCTATGAACTCATGTTAACCTTTTTAAAACATACAGTGAACATCTTAGCAACCATCAATTCAAATACAACCCCCAAAGAATACAACATTAAGTAATTCTTACTTTCCTTTTAATATCCATAAGACTTAAAAAACACCTTTTAACAGAAAGATATCAGGTTTAACTTCACTACTGAGAACAGTTACCACGTTGAAATCAGCAAATGGACATCACAAGCTTGCAGAGATTCACGCACATCCTGCTGTGATTGAAGCTTCTCCAAAACTTAATGAAACCAAACCCATCCTACAGCAAAAAGCCTAAAGCGAAAGCAAAAAGCTGACAGACAGCACAGCTCCACCCACTCTCTGACATCACCGCAGTAATAAACACCCATTTCTGAAAGGTACTCTCACTACAGATATTTATATACACACCCATTTATAAACACCCATTTCTGAAAGGTACTCTCACTACAGATATTTATATACACACCCATTTATAAACACCCATTTCTGAAAGGTACTCTCACTACAGATATTTATATACACACCCATTTATAAACACTCATTTCTTAAAGGTACTCTCACATGACACTGGATTCTCCCAAAATGGGACTATGTCCCCACGACGGCGTAAAATGCTGGCGTTTCAGTCTGGAGATTCCTCTAAAAAGATCGGTCGATTTACTCACCTGCAGGGGGTTGGCAGGGACCCAGAGTGATTCACGCAGCTTTAGCTACGGATACGGGACCCTGCACTTCCGGTCTTGAGTCCACGCATGGGCACAGCGGCAGCCTCCAGCGGCTGCACCGAGTGTCATGGCGGACTCGGACCATGGCGACAGATCAAAAATGCCCCCCAACTGGTCATGCGCCTGAAGATCCGACCACCCCGATCTGTCCCCCGGCCGCCCATAAAGGCCCCCCCCCTCGGTGTCCGATCGCCCCCCCCCAAACCAGGACAGCCGCGGACTGAGTCCGCAGCCGCCACGCGAGCTTCCCGAACAGCGATAGGTGGTTAGAACCATGCAGTCAGGAACTCAGCCGGTAGGGAGCGGAGGACCGCTGAGCGGGTCTTTGGCAATGGCCCCCAGCCGTGCAGAGTACTCTGCGAGCACGCCGATTCTCGGGTCTCGGAGAATCGCTGGACCGGCGCCTGGCCCGATTTCGGCGTGAAATTGGATTCTCCACCCCCGCGCCAAACGTGATTTCGGCACAGGGCTGCAGAGAATCCAACCCATTTGTTTTCCAACTTGGGGAGATGAGATCATTGCTGTATGGAGCTCAGAGAGGTAGGAATTTGGAGATGCTTTGAGAGAGAGAGAGGAGCTGAATTCTGATCTGACTTGACTCCGAGTCCACAATTCTTTCCAAGTAGGATAGTTTAAAAAAAAGAGTAATAATATTTTAAAGCAGAGCATTCTTATCTGAGGACAAGGAAGGGGCTGAAACAACCTAGTTGAAGTAACTATTTGAAGACATTCAGTCAGAATCTAAAGGGGTTCTAACCAGAGCTAGAATCTGTCTGTACCGTAGAATTCTATGCACTGCTGATTTGTAAATTGGATTGAGAGCTGTATGTTTCTTTTCATGTTGTTTAATGGGAAATTGAGTAGTCGTGTTTAAGGCATAAATTGTAAGCGGTTCTTTTTGGGTGTGAAGATAAAAGTTTAATATTGTAGTTATAATGACATTTTTTCATGCATTCGCTCCTGGAGCAATTCATTATTTCCGCACAGTCTTTCAAATAAACTAAAATATTGGGATTTTAGTCCAGTGTCCTAGCCACTGTTGGGGTCTGGTCTGGGATTATAATAGAGCGAGCATGGCAACTAACGTGTATGGGATGCTTGTGGTGTCCTAGATGAGAGGGCGGGGAGTTCCGTGTTCAAAGTCACTCAGTACCGGGATCAAGGCCCCCAGCATTGGGAAGGGGGACCCGCTGAGAACTACACCCCAGTCCTTAATGTTGAACCCTCTACACACCCTTCACCATGACCCCCAACCCAAGAAACCACTCCCATAGTAAGAGTAATAATTTTTATTGTCACAAGTAGGCTTACATTAACACTGCAATGAAGTTACTTTGAAAAGTCCCTCGTCGCCACACTCCGCACCTGTTCGGGTACACAGAGGGAGAATTCAGAATTCAGAATGTCCAAATTACCTAACAGCACGTCTTTCAGGACTTGTGGGAGGAAACCAGAGCACCCGGAGGAATCCCATGCAGACACAGGGAAAACGAGCAGACTCCGCACAGATCCAAGCCGGTATTCGGACCTGGGACCCTGTCGCTGTGAAGTAGCAGTGCTAATCACTCTGCTACCGTGCTACCCTAATTATCCCTCTGGCCTGGGTTGCTCCTCAATGGACATAGATATAGAATTTACAGTGCAGAAGGAGGCTATTCGGCCAATCAAGTCTGCACCGACCGTTGGAAAAAGCACCCCAAACCTCCATCCTATCCCAGGAAACCCACCTAACCTTTTTGACACTAAGGGCAATTTAACGTGGTCACTTCGCCTAACCTGCACATCTTTGGACTGTGGGAGGAACCGGAGCACCCGGAGGAACCCCACGCAGACACGGGGGGAACGTGCAGACTCTGCACAGACAGTGACCCAAGCCGGGAATCGAACCTGGGATCCTGGAGCTGCGAAGCAACTGTGCTAACCACTGTGCTACCGTGCTGCCTACTGTAGCTAAGTGGTTTTCATTCTGGCATCAGCCACCACCTCCTTGGTGAAGCTGCTGATCAAAAGAACTGCTGGCTGACAGCTCTTGCTGGGTGAGATTTCCACGCCCAGGGGTCCTTAATGTTACCTGGCTACTACCCAAGTGCCTGAGAAGAACGCAAATAGTATGGGTGCGCCTTCCTAGAGAAGGCAAACTGGGTCTCCAGCCAGAAGATCAGGCCCCTGAAGTATCCATGAAATCTTGCCCTCTTTTTTTTTTCTTTTTCTCTTTTTAAAGCATAATTACCAGTGCCATATTCTTCTGTGCCTGAAAAATAGGGTGAACCCAATTTTTCAACGAAAGGCTTCAGATCAAGCCCGAAGTTGAAGTAACAACTTGCAAAGCATAATAGGTGCACCAGCTCATTTCAGAACAAACAAGCTTGTCAGCATGGTATTTTCTACCAAAGGAATGGCAGCTGTGTTATATTATTTCCCAGATCTACTGCAGTGGCAAAAGGGCTAATTGTTCACCTTGGGGCACACAACCTCAAACCCAAAACAAAAGTGAGGTTTAAGCTCACAGTAATTCAGACTTGACAATGGAAGATATTTTTACTTTTTCAGTATGAAGAAAAATTATTGGGAAGGACGATGAATTGTAATGATCCTCATCTCAAGGTTTTTGAAGCTAATATATAGTCTATTTTGTTAAAAATATGTACTCACGTATTTTTAACAAAATAAAATCATGAGGAAAAAGTTATTGAATTCAGGTATTCTCATCCTCATGCGCTTTACTTGAATTAAAACACCTCTTGATGGCTGTTGACTATGGAGAAAAATTGATGTGATTTTCTTTTAACAGGTTATATATTGATGGTCCATTTGGGAGTCCGTCAGAGGAAGTCTTCAACTATGAGGTTAGCCTTTGTGTGGCCGGTGGTATTGGAGTGACCCCTTTTGCTTCAGTACTAAACACACTATTGTACGTGCATTTTCTTTCTGACAGTTTGTTCATATGGTTAATTTGTATTCATGTAAGGAAGAATTTCTTAGTTCTAGCTCAAGTGAGGAAATGGAAATAATATTGAACCCAAATTAATCTTGAGAGAAAACATTCCTATCCAGCTTAATTCACGTATTCCCTTTATTAAATTTACAATTATCTTTCTTCATCATAGCTATAAGGATGTAGAGGTCAGAGCTTTCCCTATTTATGCTTTATTGTGACAGCTCTTGCTGGATGAGATTTCCACCCAAATCAGTTGCATTTGTGAAAATTTTCAATTTACACAATTTTTGTGTTACAATCGAAAAACTGCCACCAAAAAGCTTGCTTAGTTGCCAGTCCATTCTCCAAATACCGATATTAAATGCCAGGAACATGCAATACTAGTTTCTGTTTCAGTTGTTGCAATGCTATACTGTGAAAAGTCACCATAGTCGCCGAGGACCATAGGCTGCTTTCTTCTTTTGAGGGGGAGAGCTGACTAGTGGTGATTTAACCTGAGAGTCACCAAACCTCAGACAAGGGGGCAAGGTTGAGGAGGCAAGGCCTTCATGACTAACCTCAGCCGGCATGGGAATTGAACCCATGCCGTTGACGTGACATCACGAACAAGTCGACAAGCCAACTGAGCTAACCAACCCCCACTGTTAGACTATAAACAGGAATTGATAACATGTATTTCAGTGGGTTATTGTTGAAACCTGGCGCTGAAGATTGGACTTTTCTATTCAAGAATGTGTGGTGACAATCCTACTGATGCAGATAAATTTTGCTGCAACAAATACACAATCTAACAAAGTGCAAAAGAAAATGGATTGACATTGAATTGCTAGCCCAAAACTTTGAATCTAATTAAATTTGCTTCCTTTGGTCTGGGCGGGTGTGAGGGCAAAATTGTTTCTATGTGGTTCTTGGGATGTTTGGGATGGTGACATAATTCACATCCTTTGAAAGAACTATTCAACTAATCCCCCTCCATTGCTCTTTTCCCATGGTCCTATATGTATTTCCTCCTTTATTTGCCTCCTTTATTGTAAGTAAGTGTGTGACCCTTTATACTCAAATCTGGCAATGCGTAAGTCTAAAGGCAAAATTGCTCAATTAATGTTAAAATCTCCTTCCATGAACAGACCGTTGCAGAACTTCATGCCAAATTATTGGAATGGAAGAATCTTCTCTGTTAGATTTAGGGGAACATATGTAAATAACAGTTCTGAGGGACTAAATCCAGTTAATAGTGAGTGTAACTCTATTTTACAATAATTAACATGAAAGCAATTACCTTACTCAAAACAGTGGCTGGAACAGAAAATGGAACTATGCTGGCAAGTGTTTTTCTAGACATTAAGCTACGGCTATTGTTGAGATAAGAGTAATTCAGCTTCCCTCCAGGCAGGTCAGTACCTGACCCAGCACTGTTTAATATTGAAGCTGAGTGGAAGTATTCCATTCTGCATTGAGACACTCCCAAAAGAAGAGTTTAAAAAAGTTCCCCCTCAAACTAAACTCATTGGGGCAGCATGGTGGCATGGTGGTTAGCACTGCTGCCTCACAGCGCTAGGGACCCAGGTTCAATCCCGGCCTTGGGTCACTGTCTGTATGGAGTTTGTACGTTCTCTCCGGGTCTGCGTGGGTTTCCTCTGGGTGCTCCAGTTTCCTCCCACAGTTCACAAATGTGCGGGTTTGTGGGTTTGGCCATGCTAAAATCGCCCCTTGGTGTCCAGGGATGTGTAGGTTAGTTTATAGGGTTCCAAGGATAGGGCGGGGTGGACGGGGGAATAGATATGGGTAGAGTGCTCATTTGAAGGGTCGGTGCAGACTCGATGGGCCAAACAGCCTCCTTCTGCACTGTAGGGATTATATGATTAAAGCAAATGTTCCACTGACAATATAGACTGTTCGGTCTTCCAAGTTCCACTGGAAAGAATGTCAGTACCCAAAGGATACAGATATAAGATAACTTCCAAAATAGTCAAGGGAGCAAGTGAGGTGAGGATTTCTTTCTGCAGTGAATTGTCATGATGGATAACTTATTTCCTGAAATGGTAGTGGAAATAGATTCCGTTGTAACTTTCAAAAGAGAACTGATATCTCCTGGGAAAGGAAATATATATCGGACCATGAGAAAAGAGCAATGGAGGGGGATTAGTTGAATAGCTCTTTCAAAGGGTTGGCACAGACAGGATGGACAGAATGGCTTCCTTTTGTGCTGTACGATTCTGCACTTACTGATATACTGCATCCAAAAATAAAAAATAAATTAAAATTGCTTGCTTGAGCGTTGGATCATTAAATAAGCAACAATTAAATAGAGTGCAAGTTTCATATGCCACTTTGTTTGGTCACTGTCAGGTTATAGTAAAGGCAGCATCATGAACAGATAGCTGCTGCACACATGCTAAAAACAAGCTGTTTAAAATGGGCGTCAAGGAGCAGGTCTTTTCAGTCTTTTGACCCTAAGTTGCTATGTGACCGTTAAACCGGAGAGGAGAAAATGAGTGAATCAATTAGAGAGCAATACTTTATTTAAAAGAAAATGACTTCCTTGCAAACATTTATCCATTACTTGAGGTGCCTGAGTTACTTTGATATGAATTAAAAGTATTACCTTTTTTGTAATGGATAGGTAAATTGAGTATTAAAATATTAGTTGCTGAAAGAAATATAATTATTTGAAAAATGGATCTGGAACTTTCCCATTTGTGTAAAGGGTGAAAGAGTAATATTCCTGTCTGAGAGAAACATCTGTTTCAATTAAAAATATCCAGGTTAAGTCCTGTGAGAATTCTATATTATACCATGAGAAACAAATGGTGGATTATACAGTGGCTATAATTGATGACTACTGAGTGTTGGAATGTGGGACAGAAAGGTGATTCTACTTCTTGCGATTTATCACAAAAGATATAAATATAAAAACCAAGGGGTAAAAATAAGACTGTATAAAACCATAATATCTCAAGGCCTTGAACTTCGGCTCCTAGCACCCGATTTTGGTGCAAAGTCTGCCATGTTGTCTTCACAATGCCATTCACGTTGCACACGGCCGGTGCTCACTATGCTGGATGCCATTTTATTTTTAAAGTATATTTATTAGGATTTTACATTTTCGCAAACAATGGAACAAAATTACAAAATAAAAACACCACAGCAAGCAAGAAAAATAAATGGCTCACCATACATGAATACAGGGGGGAACAGCGGAACAGCATACTGGCTTGATACAATCATTAGACGTAGCGAGATGTTTCTGTACGTCCCACCAGAGACTAAGGGAGAAACAGAACAAAACCATGGTGTACACTCCCCACGACATGTTTGCTCACAATTACCCAAGACTTCAGGATAGATTTTCTGTGCCATGTTCGGGCGCACACCAATATATATTTTCTCAACTCTCGCAGCACCAAAGGCACCAATAACACAGCACAGCCTCCTCTTCTCTGATGCCAAACCCATCTGTACCCATGCAGGAACCAATCACGGATTCTTTATACCAATCCTGCAAAGAAAACAAAGAAAATACATGAAAACCTCAGTTCTGAAGGGGAGTTACATAGATACCACACAACGTACTTAACCCCAGTCTCAGGCCCAGTAAAAAAAACCATCATTCCATACATTTGGACAGAGAGGACCGGCAACAACATGTTCAGATTATGGTTAAGCTTTCAGGACCTCCCAAGAAAAATAAATAGGAAAAAGAAGCCAGAGCTCCCAAAAGTAAACAACGGGATAACAAAGGATAAGGGCCACCCCTAGTTTCATATTTCCCTGGCAGTCACCAATCGCCCATTTATGAGGAAGCAAGCAAGCTGCTCATTCAACCAAGAAAGCTTGGCACCCCTCGGGGGGGGGGGGGGGGGGGGGGGGGGGGGGGGGGTGCAACCGGATGTCAACCAAATTACAGGACTCAGCTCCTTCAAGAATGGACATCCCAAGCTTCGGGAGGCAACAGGAATCCAGTTGCAGCAGCTCCCAACTTGCAGGAATCAATACTCCAGGACCCCCAGTACATTCCAACGTCCAGACCCCAGCCAGACCTGCACTTCTCCAACTTGCAGTGCACCACACTGATTTATACTGGTAAAAAAGCCATGATTAAAAAAGCAGCCAGGGAGACTCCATCACTGAAGAATAGTTGAATCGTCAAGGCACTCAACAATTGGGTGCCCTGGTTGGAAAGGAGGTGATTCCCTCCTCCCCGGTGCAACTGGGGGAACCACCCCTGAACCATCAAACCATGATTAGTAGCGGCACTCTGCTCACCCGGATGAAGAGAGGAAGGGAAACAAAATGCTCAGGAAAGAACCCTCAAACTGATGAAAAGATATCAACCATCACCCAGCACTGTCCGCCATCATAGGAAGGGTACGAAGAACAATCGCTTTCCTCAACAGGCCAGCCAAGGATTAACCAAATCCTCCTCAATGTGCACCACCACTTGTATCCTCTCATTCCAATAGCTCTAAACAAATGACCCAGAGGAAAAATCTCCAACCTCAAGGAAGAGTCAGAAGGAACTCAGTCCTCCCCAGGACACATAACCATCCAAGCCATCGAAGGAGAAAGGCACAAACTCTTCAATTCAAAACAACAAAAACAAAATAAAAATTTGATGTGGTTTGCTCTAACTGTAGGACTATCCTATCAGTGAGGACTTAAGTAACCTTATCATCCACTCACCCATCACCCCGCACTGGCTCCACTCATCTTCATTATAAACGAGATAGTGGGTGCCAAAAAAGCACAACCTCCCATAATCACAAGGGATTATAACGTGGAGTTAAACTGTGCACAGACCACATTTCACATACTCGCCGCAATACAATTTTTCCAACAACAGATAATAGGCAACACGTACCCCCGTGCTCATATCTCGCATGCCCTATCAGGAGAAAAGACAATAATCACAAGTGAGTAATGCCCAGGATTACAGTAGGATTGCAGGATAATGACACTGGAGTGAATTCTCCGCCAGCCAGATTCTCTGTTCCGCCAGCAACGCACCCCCGCCCGTGAGTTTCCTGGTGGCATGGGAAATCCCATTGACCAGGGAAGAGAATGGAGAATCCCACTGCCAGCAATGGTGCTCCACCGAGAAGCTGCTGGGGAGGTGGAGAATTCACCCCATTATCTGTGTTGCTCGAGAAGGCCAAGACAGGATCAACGAACACACCTCAGGATCTCTCAAGGATTCCAATGGATGAAGCACCTTCATGCCCACCCTGCCACCGCACTGGCGCCCAAACAACCCACAGACTAGGCCTTGGCTGGGGCATGACTCGACCAGCTCGGCCACACCCATCCCCTCATGATGAACATCTAGGATAGCATAATATAGGGAAAGAGGTCAGGGGACCAAACCAATCCCAGGCCTCAAAGATCGGATACTCTGTGTTTTGTCAAACCTGATGCACTGAGCCTCCAAATTACTAGAGCATGGCAGCCAATCTTCAAACTAAATTGGGAACTCACCTACCACTTCCAGCCAGGAATCGGACTCATGGACACACCTTGCCGGCCTCTACCCTCCGAACCTATTTGGATAAAAGACATGCCATGAAGCAGGATTGCAACATCGTAAACGTCACAATTATCAGGGAAAGAGCTCTTCCTAATGTAATGTCTCTCTTACCATTCTGCCATGGGTCTCCACCATTGTCCCAAGGGTGCCTGACAAATCGTCAAAATGAATTCTAAAGTGCACCACATGGCCAAGATCTTCTTCCAGACCAATATTCTCAATGGCGGTCATCATCTGGATGCACACAGCCCTGCCAAGGGGAAGCAAAATTGCGCTCACCGCCACTGCACACATGGGCAGCATGCAGAAATGCAAATCACTTTGCCACATTCAATTTGCTCAAGTAGACCATTGGAGTACCGAAGCATTGCTTCTGCTGCCATGACTGTGCTAAAAGAGACCTACAGCATTCAGTATTGTACATGCCAAGACTCTGCTGAATGCTGGAAACCTCAGCATCATGAAGGCACTGCCCTTGCCACCAGGTACATGAAAACTAACAGGAGGAAAGGAGGAAGAAACCAAAACATCCTGTGCCTGGACTGTCCAGCTGTCACTATCGGATTGTGATACCAGTGAATACAACCCAATTGCCTATTCACCAGCTGTTCCGTATATTACCTTCCCCCTATCATTGACCATCATGTGGCCTCTTGGTCTCAATAATAAAAGCTACCACAACATAAACATTTCAAATTAAATTTGTAAACCAAACCCTGCCAAATTTGAACTAATCACTGTTGTGCATTCCCTTAGTACCTGTCCTCATGTGTCTTTGCCAGTCTACATGCTTCTGCCCAGAACTACCCCAATGGCTACAGCATGGCTGTCAGAAAGTTGTTGACTTGCGACGAGGGAGACTGCAGATGGCCTTTGAGTGTGATCTCAAGCAGCTCTGGGCCTAGAAGGCACAACTTTGAATGATACTATCTTGGCATGTGAGTAGGCCATCAATGCTGACTGAGAGGCAATAGCAAGGGCACTGGTGAAATGCCACTGATTGGAGGATCAAGGTTGCCAAATTGAAAGGGACAGTGGGTTCGTGCTCCACTGTGTCATTGCCAGTCCTGGGTTGGTGTTTCAGAAATCCCAGCAATGTGTTACAAGACAGATTACTGGACTACTCTGACAGCTTGCAAGATCTTTTGCAGTTTGGTATCTGCAGCAACGATGGCAGCAGTCTGAGCTCGTACAGCTTCAGTCTGAGCTTCCAGTGCCACACCCAGATGGTAGATGGCCTCTGCTTGTGCACTAATGGAAGCTGAGCCGAAGGCCATCAGACCCTGGATTAATGTTGGATCTGTAAGCGTCCTCATGGAGTTGGCCAAAACTCTGGAGAGGATGGGCTCCAGATTCTGTACCAAGAAGGTGATAGGTTCCTGCATTCTCTTGACATTGACTTGACAGGCTTTCTGGCAAACCTGCCAGTACACCAAGCATTTCAGTGCGCATACCCATCAGCCACTACCTTCTCCACCCCATCGACGTGGTTATCTGAGTCCTTTGCAGCAAAACCTTGTGCGGCCTTGCCTTTGGGCAATCTGGCACCTTTGCTAACCTTGGTCCTTGTTCTGTCTACATACCACCTGTACCTTCTGTCACAGCATGTGCATCCACCTCTAAATTCTTCTCTGAATTGCAGGCTGTGTGGGTGAAAGCTTATGATAGTGTTTATTCATCACTTCTTCCTGCTCATCCACCATTGCCTGACACAGGTTGCAGTTCTTAAGTAGCAGAAAGGAGAACATCACACAGGAAGGGATGTAGTGAGGGGAAGGCTTCGACAGCAGGAGCCGCGTGCTCTATCATTCGCAGCTTGTAAATAGAAGATATTGTGAACTGAGGGATTTGGAATGTGAAGATGCACTTCAGCCATGGTCACCTTGGTGATGGCAATCACTGTCTACATCCTGTGATTAAAGGCACGCAGCTATGCCAGCCCTGCTGATTAGCTGCCTCGAGTTGTGGTCACCCTGTCTGAAAAGAGAGAGAGAATGCGTGTCTGTGAGTGTAGGACAATGTATTTGGCTGATGTGACTCTCATGGTTGAATAGCTGGCAGTGTGAAATATGGGAGTGAAGCTTGAGCTGTGCTACTGGTATGAAGGTGAGGTGGAACTTTGGACCTTACCCTCTGAGCTCCCGAGTTTTGTATCGGAGGGGGCTACCAACACGATACGCTGGAGAATCCTTCCCCACTCTGCACCCACCAGAGGTTCACAACTAAGGTTTTCACAGCAATCGCCTGGAAGTGCAGACTTCCACCAGACAATTGGCCTGCACTGGGAACCATTGGTTTAAATCACAAACATCAGATGGTTCCAACTGAGTTACTTTAACAGTTATTCAGAAAGGGTTAGAATAATAAAAACCTCTTCTAACCTGCAAAGACCCACACAGAACCCTGATAGGTGTCTTCCACCTTTGTAACCCCCTGGGGTCCCCCTCCCCCACCCCACTTCTCCTCCCCCCCCCCCCCCCCCCCCCCCCCCACCCCCCAAACTCCTTCAAATCCTCCCCCCTTACCAGATACACTTATCTTCTCCCTGGCCCACCAAGGACCTTTAAACTTGGCTGGACCTTTAACTTACCTGGTTTATGGAAGCTCGTGTCATTAAAAAAAGGGTGTGTGAACTCCTTGCATTCAACAGAGCTGCCATTGGACACTAGGCCCCGGACATGTACTGCATTATTTTGATCTCACCCGGCCTAAGTCGGAGGTCGCGCGAGACAGGATTGAAGAAAGTTTTGGCTATGAAACACTGATTGCCACTCTGAGAAAGTTCAGGCTCATTGACTGTTTGGCATACATTACTTTAATATATAATATGGGGAGATGACTGATGGGGGTAGGGGGGAGTGTGCAGTATTGAGAAGTATATGAGGTTAGCATTGCAGTTGGTAGATTGTGACATTTGAAGATTTATTCACTGGCCATGGCCAATAACTTCAATAACGTGAAGTTATTGAACATTTTGCGACAGTGCAACCAGGGCGAAATTTCTGACCTACATGATCATCTGGCACCTTTGCTTTTGCAAAGCTTTCCTTGAGTTCCTCATCCCCATTGGTAGATGACATTTCTCCTGCGCTCCACTTCCTGTACCACTTGTGCAGCATCAGAATATCTTGAATCCCGCTCTCTGCCATTTTCTACTCCTTTGATCTATTTCTCAGGTCAGATTTAGTTGTGGAATGACTTTCAGGATCACTCCAAAGCATACCTTCACTTAAAGAAATGCAGGCTGACTTTACGTAGGGCAAGCTATCTCGAGCTGCTGCTAGCCTCTGGATAGATGTGGAGCCATTCAACAGTGTGCTGTTTAGTGCTGCCTGTACACTACAATCAGCAGGCAGCATGAAGTCTGTGTGAGGTTACTCTCGCATCCCAAAACCTGCACTTTCAGTGTTATCCAACTATGAAGCACAAGATTCTTGCGTGCACACAATTGATAGAACATTAAAGATTTAGACAGGTACAGTGAAGGTTTACTTGGATGCTGCCATGTATGGGGAAAGATTTGAAACTTTTTTTTATTTGAAAAATACAGATCATGGGTATTAAATTGAAGTGTTTAAAATTATATTGCTGAAAAGAGACACATGTTGCTGAAGCTTTTGGTCTTGAACTTATCAGGACAAATTCAAGAATCCCAAATTTCAAATGATCACAACAATTTATACTACAAAAGAAGAGGGTGTTGATTGGTTGGCAAATTGACTCAAGGAGCTATAGTTTCCCATTGTGTTCTCCATGACAGTACTTTGGCCAATCAGCAACATGTCTCTCTTTTAATTCAGCAATGTGCAAGCTTTGCATTACCAAGTGACTGTTTAAAATTATAAGACTGGATAGATGGAAGCAAATTCTTTCCAGTGGTCGAGGGATCTAGAATGGCCCATGGATACAGATATTAAATGTAAGAATCAAGGTTCAAAAAACCTTTTAACATGTGAGACCATGAAGTTCACTCCCAAAGTTAATAGTTGAGGAGAGAATTATGTAAGCATTCAATGTGAAATTGGATAACGAAAGAAAGGAAAAAGAGTTGAAGGGTTATTGAAGTGTGTTGGATAAATTTGATTAGAACTATTTGCTTGCATGAAGTTAAACATTGACATTAACCGGTTGGGTTGAATGACCTATTTTCAGGTTTTAGCTCCTTGTATTCAGCTGTTAGCTAAAAATTCCGTACTTCAGGATAAACCCTGCATATACTGTGCCATAACCAATAATAATCCCCTTTTGAAACAATAGGAAGGTACTCAGTTCCCTGAAAAAATTCATATTGTTACCCATGGAGCTGATATAATACTTGGGGATGTTTAAAACACAACATTCCAGCTTCAGTTGTTCAAGTCAGGTCAATATGCGGTAGGGCTTCTTCCAGCAGGAGTGATTTTGTTCCTGTGATCATTTCTTATCAGTTAAACATTAAAAATAATAATTTAATGGGATTGATATTTATTTAATTAATGATTAATTACCGCTCAATGAACATGCAGTGTGTGATCACAATCATTCGGCTTTCGGTAAAGATGTGTAGCATAATGAAACAATGTATTGTGTGCAGCACAGTAGTTGTCAGCAAAAAAATAAGCTTTGAAGCAGCATCTACACAGGATATATGTTTCTGAAATAATGGATGCATTGAAATTACAATAAAGCAGTAAGCTTTTCCTGTGTTTAGACGATGCTATAATCAGTTGAGCTTTGTCCTGATGATTGCTGATTCCTTTTGGACTCCTCTGAAGTGAGTGTATTGCACTCAGGCTTTACTAGTTTAGTATTGAACTGTACATGGCAACCTAGGAATTCCAGCTGGTGAGATGGGCAGATGAACGGTTGAGTTCAGGCATTAACCTGCATCTTTTAAATTAGTTAAAACCTCTGTAAAAATAACGGACAAATTAATAATGTTGCATCCAAGTTCACCTACTCGTAATTGTTGGGTTTATATCTGAAAGACCTTTTTGTTAAAAACGAATTGTTTATTTTGCAAATACAAAAGTAGCAATATTGTACGTATTGTAATATTTTGCACATTCAAATTGCATGCCTTGTAGCAACAAGTTACTTTGCTACGGGTTATTTATTTTCAAAAATTGCACACCAATCGTATAGGATATGAGAATAAAATAAGACAATTCCATCAAATCTCCAATTAATAATAAATTTAGCCAATTTATCAGTTAATTGGAATTTGCCCACAGGAGAGAAAAAGTTGGAATAAATCAATCTGCATTAATTTTGTGTACTTCCTAGTCCCAAGTACGTACACTGACTTAGGAAGTAATATGTATGCATGAAATTAGATTCTAGCTGTGGCATGCGAAGAGGAAAATGAATGATTTTTCAATGCTGTAAATGGAACATTATTTTGTGGAATTGTATTTTGGTTATTCAACTAATAAACTAGATGTTTCTTGTAGCCAGTTCTTTATCATAATCACTTTTATCTACGTGCCACATCACTGCACACCATGGAGCCTTAACATTTACTCAAGGTTTTGTCAGTGTTCATATTAAGTTATGTCCATTTCAAAAGGCTTATATGAAATCGCCTTAATGTTTGGATTTGGGATTCAACCACCAAAGATGCAATAGTGCAAATAGCACCAAGTTCTTAACCTGTGGGCCCATAAAAATCAAACCGAATGCACCAGTGAATAAAGTAATTCGCAAAAAAGTCAAAGGGCAATTTTTTAATGCTGGAGTTATCATGATATTGAAAACATTGTCTAACAGAATGCTGGAAGCAGATTCAGTGGTAACTTTCAAGCCAGAATTGGATGTGTACTCGGAAAGGAAAAGCATGGACTGCTTTGGGCAACATGCAGGGCACTGTGACTAACTTGATAGCTTTATTTAAGAGCTGGCACAGGGACAAGTGGGCTGAATGGTCTTCTGTGCTTTAATATTATGTGAAATGTAAGGACAGGTAGCACTAATTTGCTCAGACTTTCAAGGTAAGATATGGGCATGAGGTTTGCATGTTTTTGCAGTTGAGACAATTCCTGATTCACAGGATGATTGAAATAGTGAAGTTAATGCAGCCTCTAGAAAAGTTTTTCTACTTTTTTCTTCCAGAGATGATTGGAAACAGTATAAGCTCAGACGACTTTACTTCATTTGGGTGTGCAGGGAAATTCAGTCCTTTCTCTGGTTTGCAGATCTGCTCTGCATTTTACATGACAAGGTAAGCCAAGCAATCTTGTTAGTGTTATGCAGGGTAAACATTTGTACAGTTTTTCTGAGGCTTGTTCTGTTCTCAGTGATTTCATGTCATGCTAGGCTGAAGATGGGCTAACGGTTTGGATTTGTCTGGGAATAGCATTGTTCTAATGAGAGTGTTCATTATAGAATGATTATTATCTGGTATTTTATCAGTTTTTTAAACAATGGGCTCGATTCTCTGTTCCTCCAGCCGCGTGTTTCTTGGCGGTGCGCCTTTTGCTGGCGGTGGGATTCTATCTTCCCACAGCTTGTCAATGGGATTTCCCATTGAAACCACCTCGCGCCACCACGAAACCCGTGGGTGGGGTGCACTGCTAGCAGGAAAATAGAATCCCAACTGATGTGTTGGGCACTTTGGATCCATGAAGCAGACATAGGCCACCAACACTGAAGATGGTTCAACACTATTTTATTAACTCTTATAAAATGCTAGACATACTATTACTGTGGGTTTACACGATGCTAGATTAGCTAGAGACCTGTGCCTGTCCGAACCAGTTGAATCACTCAGCACATGGTGAGAGTCTGTGCTGTACTTGATGAGCTCTTGTGCTTCTGAGAGGCAGCATCCTGAATGAGCGGGAAAAGTGATGCCCTCTGTCTTTATAGTGTGTGTGTTCTAACTGGTGATTGGCTGCGGTGTTTGTGCATGTTGATTGGTCCTAGTGTATGTCCATCAGTGTGTGTGTCTGCACCATGATATACTGGTGTATATTATGACACCAACGACCGGAGAATTTGGGCCATTGCATGTTTAAATGTTGCAGCAGTTTCGTCAAATTCACAATCTGAGGCAATCTCTTTAGAATTGCTTGGTGTGCTAACAGTTAGAACATAGAACATAGAACAGTACAGCACAGAACAGGCCCTTCGGCCCTCAATGTTGTGCCGAGCCATGATCACCCTACTCAAACCCACGTATCCACCCTATACCCGTAACTCAACCCCCCCCCCCTTAACCTTACTTTTATTAGGACACTACGGGCAATTTAGCATGGCCAATCCACCTAACCCGCACATCTTTGGACTGTGGGAGGAAACCGGAGCACCCGGAGGAAACCCACGCAAACAGGGGGAGGACGTGCAGACTCCACACAGACAGTGACCCAGCCGGGAATCGAACCTGGGACCCTGTTACTGTAGAAAATAGCAAATAACCCAACAGAAATAAAAATCAGACTGTGAAAAGGACAGTTTTGAATTATCCCCATAAGTTATATTTTAAAAGACTTGCTTTTGTACTAAATTAACCAATAACTGTCAGGGTGGGTCGAGTACTGTTAACTACTTACTTGAAGGTATCTTTATACAGCTTGTCAGGACGGGTTTACTGAAATAATCACAATATAATTACTCATGTGTTGGTTATTTTCAGTCCATCATTTGCTCAGTTAAACAGAGAATTGAATGTGTTGTATTGGGAGGCACGGTAGCACTGTTGCTTCACAGCGCCAGGGACCCAGGTCCGATTCCCAGCTTGGGTCACTGACTATGCAGAGTCCGCCAACAGGGTATGTCAGTCAGCAAGCTGCCTCCACCTCTGCTGTCAGGGATGCACCAAGATGTAGCGATAGGGTAAGAAAAATGAAGAAATACTGAGAGCACAAGAATAGCATGCCTGTTCACAGTCTGTACATACTTTTCACGTCCGTAAATATAACTTTTTTCAGTCAACCTCTCCCCTCATGTGTGCCTCTTCTTGCTGATGATACTGAAGATATGCCCCATGGTCAGTCAGGTGACCCTGCTCCCAATCCCACCCTCCTCCCACCCATCATAGATGTAGCATCGCTTGCGACAGGTCTATTGTGTCTCGCATCATCTTTTGACTGTTCTCTGCACAGTATCAACATGAGTGAAGCCTCTGTCTCTAAGAGCTTGGTGGTTGGATAATGCAACCCTGAGACCTGCTTCAGGGGTACATATCATGTTGCCTCATGTGTTTAGAAGCTGGAGGCTGCTTTCATCTCCTGAGGCATTGAAGAATGCTCAGTGGGGATCTTACAGGATTGAATGGTGATGCACATTGAATCAGTGCATCTTTCATTGGCCTCAATATAATGTCCATCAGCCTTGAGTGTTCTTTACATATGCACCAAAATTCTGGGCTCTTATGTGCTCCTGGTGGCCTGCAGCGTTATCTCAAGTCGGTGTGTACATCTAAACATCACCTCAATATCAGTTCCCGTGTCCATGCAGTGGAGCTATGGACTTCACTGACAGATGTTGAACTTTGTGATTCTTGTGAGATGATTAAAACTCTGCAAAATAAGAGGTGTGTGTCAAGGCCCCACCAGAGTTTGAGATGGGAGACGTTGTGCTGGCTAGCATCTCTTGACATTAACCCTGTGCCAGCTCTCTGCTGGCTATGTGCTCGTTACAATGGCATTGATGTGACTGGCTTGCATCTGCATATGTCAGACTGTTGGAATGAAAATGTGGAGGCCTCACATGGGATCAGAGCGAAGCTCCAATACATGTGATGTGTTCTCTTTATTACCAAAGATTAGGGTATTTAAGGGTGAGATTGAGTGTCAGCACTTTTGGGCTCACAGGTGCCAAGGCTGGGCCAATGGAAAGTTGGGAGACGCCAAATGGAGACATGGTCATGAGTGTTTGACAGACATCAGACTCTGCTGCCCCTGAGGTTTTCATGGTCCAGGTGAAAAGTGAGTCAAAGTGCAGGCTCACATCCATTCCTGAGCATTGCAGGTGACTGTCCTGAAGATCAGTATCAGGCTCAGTATGATGATGAGGCCTGAACACCTGCCTTGCATGAACAAGTGAAGAGATCCCACGTGGTAATTCAGCTTGGGCCTCAAACATCAAGGTGAGAACCACTGAGTGATGTTCATCCTCCTTGAGGCACCTTGCCAGACTGCAGTCATACTGCCGTGGGTGTGCTGAGGATTGCAGGTTGCTCCCACTTCTTGAAGGCTGCAGCAGGCAGTGGAGTCTCGGGGAGATGCTTGAAGAGGCAGCACCATCTCAATTCTATTCACAACTCCCTATTGGAGTTATTATCCCATCACAGAAAGGCCACATGATTCAGTGGCTGCCTTACATCCCAAGGATGAGTACTTCATGACCCAACAGTATAACTATTCATTCAGAGTCTGATGTGCTTCGTTGAGATGATGAGGATCACAACAAAGGTGTTAAATGGATTCAGAATGGGGGCACTGGTGAAAAAGGGTTGTCTGAGCTATTTGTTATCATCATCCTCCAAGAAACCGGTGGCTAAAAGCATTGCACATGTAGTCCTGTCTCATCTGGCCCATGCTATAGTCTCTTTCTCTGGTGCCTCCACTGCCTCACCCTCATCGAGCTCAGCCCTCTCAATGTCCTCATCATCAGAGGAGACATATAGCTCCTCCACTTCCCGTTCTGGAAAGGCAGCCCCTCTTTGGAGCACCAGGTAAAGTGAAGCAAGCCATAATGATATGAAATACTCACTGGGGGGAGTGCTGGAGTGCACTGCCTGACATGCCCAGACCACAAAAATGCATCTTCAAGATGCCAGTGGTCTGCTTAATCAATGAGCGTGTTACAGAATGAGCAGCATTCAACCTCTCCTCTGAAGCACTTTGTGGCTGCCAGGCAGGCACCATCAGCCATGTCTTTTGTGGGTAGCTTTTGTCACCAACGAACCACCCTGGTTGAGCTGAGGACCCTTGAAGATCTGTGGCACCTATGAGTGAATCAATCTATGAGTCATGGGAGCTCCCAGGATAACTCGCACAGACCTGCATAATCTGCTTGTGGTGGTTGTAAACCAGCTGAACATCGGGAGGGTGGAACCCTTTCCCGTTGATGAATCATAGTGGCTGCTGCCAGGGAACTGTTAAAGGCACATGACCATAGTGTCTGGCACCCTGCGCCTGTGGGAATCCTGAGATTGCTGCAAATCGCACTGCTCGGACAGCCTGGCTGGCTTCATCCAGGCAGAACTCCGGAGTAATTGTGCACCCTGCCACATAAGGCATCAGTAACCTCTCAGTTTCTGAACAGATGTTTGAGAAATCCCCCAGAGGTTCCCAGTTGGACCCTGGAATGAGTCACTCACAAAGAGGTTCAGAGCAGCACTCACTTTGAGAGCCACTGGCAATGGATGGCCTCCAAGTCTCTGCATCATCAACTCTCCTGGAGAATGTTGCAGATGTGAGCCACTCTATCCCTTGACATGCAAGGGCATCTACAGCACTGTCTCTCAGTCATCTGGCATTATGAGAGCATCTTCCACTCAATGGGTCGGTCACCCTCAGCTTCAGGGTCTCGAGCAGAGCTCCACTGGCACTTGGTACATCAGGGTGAGGTTCACCCCTTTGCTTAGCCTGGCGGTGACTGTGTCGCCCCCCCCCCCCCCCCCCCCCCCCCACCCTCTCAGTTGTCTGATTGCCAGGACAGATACAACATTGGCTGTTCCATCCATTATGCACTCGTGCTCTTCTCTGCGGAAACATTGACCAGATACATGAATGAACAGAAACCTCCCATGTTGATGGTCCAAGTCGTGCACTCGGGAGTCACTGTGAAGCCCATGCGTTGCTTTCATCACAACCAACCCATCGTCTTTGGAGTCCTGGTAGCGGCTTCTGGATCACCACCGCGACCAAATACCACAGGCATGATAGGTCTTTTACACAGGGTTTGGATCTGACTGAGTTCTGCCAGGCGATAGAACATTTAGTCAGGACACTGTCAAACTGAATCATTTGGTTTACACAGCAGCCCGAACTTGCTCGAACGTAACAACAGTATACACTGGGGGAGGGTCTTTCAAATGCTGAACCTGCCAACTGGGGCTATAAGTCTCATTACAGCTGGATCTTTCTGACACAAGATTTCCTACGAGAGGGGAAAAGGATCTTTGGAAGCTAATGCAAAAATGGCCCCAGTTGACAATAGGCTCTCCCAGGAAAGCGCAACCTGAGTTAAGATGTCACAATCTCTAAATTGACATTTGACTGTTCCTAACATTTCTCAGCTGTGTCTTCCTCTCCATTTGGGTACCTCTTCAATTGGCCCACAAATGCAGTGATTGACTCCTCCCACAAGCCCTGAATGCCCTCCCCTGGCAATTTCTTCAAAGCTTCATTATCAACTGCGCAATCGGATCAGCTAAAATGGTGGTGCTGAATTTTTACTACGAGACCAGTTTCCAGAACTCAGCTCCCATTACCGTCAGGGTCCTTTCCATCGTACTGGAGGAGGATCATGTGCAGATTTATCTTCCCCCATTGACTGGAGAGTTGCTGGCCAATCAGTTTGGCCGGCAGCTCTGCAAGGTGGGACTTCCGCCTGGTGGTAGGTGGAAGTCCCACCTCTGCTAATCAACGTGAAATGGCATCGGGCCTACTGGAGTCGGCGGGATGCATTCCCTGCTGACTTCT